>NC_054594.1:14090000-14285000 GCF_004785595.1 Juglans microcarpa x Juglans regia | reverse complement strand
ATAAAATTGGGTGGCTGATGATTTTACAATCTGAATCCAAACTATTTTTTTGTTTGCTTGTTTGTTTGTTTTTTTTTTTTTAACACAAGTTTGAATTTGTATTTTTTTGGTAGAAAAGAAATCACATGTGGCAAGATTAGAGATTAAATGTAATATGGAAATATTAATGGAGAAATCATTCCTCATTGGAGGATTTGTGGTGGGTGCAGTCCTTCCAAAGCAGCACTTCTTAATCTGCTGTGCATTGCCTTCTGACCAAGCATTGTAATTCTCTGCAAAATTAGCTTCATTAGCATTACAATACATATTCACATGTTTTAATTTGAATGCTTTACCACAATGATTGTGCCTTTTCCTTTTCATAATGAAATTTTGTTACTAATTTTTTTTTACCACAAGCATATTATTATTGCTGTGATTAAATGGTTACTGTATCCAAAACAGAAGGTTCAATGTGAGTATGATTGATTCTGTTATTATTATTGGCTTGCTATACTCTAAATTAGTCATTTGCTTATTCTCGCTGTAGGTTTTAGTGATGACAGCTCAAATTCTGTTGAACATTCTGAGGCACAGCATAATAAAAATGGAAGCAATTAATCTTCTCATTCTTGACGAGTGCCATCATGCAGTGAAGAAACATCCATATTCCTTAGTGATGTCTGAGTTCTATCACACAACGGCAAAGGATAAGAGACCATCTGTATTTGGAATGACCGCTTCACCAGTTAACTTAAAGGGTAATTTTTCTGTGTGACAATAATATTCTTATTTGCTATTATTTATGATTCTCTCTTCAAGCTATTAATTTGCTTTAAGGATCATCTATCAATCTAGTTTCATATGTAGCCAATTTCCTTTTTATTACACATCCTCCACTGCATGTTGCTGCTTATGATTATGCTTTGTTCAGGGGTTTCCAGTCAAGTAGATTGCGCAATAAAGATTCGTAATCTTGAAAGTAAACTAGATTCCATAGTGTGTACCATTAAAGATCGTAGAGAGCTGGAGAAACATGTGCCAACACCCTCAGAAGTTGTGGTGGAGTATGACAAAGCTGCCAGCTTATGGTCCCTTCATGAGCAGATAAAACAAATGGAAGCTGAAGTGGAAGAAGCTGCAAAATCAAGCTCTAGAAGAAGTAAATGGCAATTCATGGGAGCTAGAGATGCCGGGGCCAAGGAGGAGCTGCGCCAAGTCTATGGTGTATCTGAAAGAACAGAAAGTGATGGGGCTGCTAATTTGATCCAAAAGTTGAGGGCTATAAATTATGCGCTTGGTGAATTGGGTCAGTGGTGCGCTTATAAGGTACGTTTCATTAGAAGTGTTAAGGATATAATATAAATAATTAAATGTACCTATTTCCATCAGCTTATGCTTTTGAGACAAACAATGATTTCATTTGGTGTTAGAGCAAAGGTCTTGAGTTCAAACATTATTAATTAAATATTTTTTTTATAATTATTATTAATTAAATATTCTTTTTTTTATAAGTATTATTAATTAAATATTCTCTTTTTGAGAGAGTTTGGCGTGGGGATGATGTTGAGGATATAATATAATTAATTAAATCTACATCTCATCAGTTTAAGCTTTTAGGACAAGTAATGATTTCACAAGAAGTATAATGGAATGTTTAGTTGTGTTTCCCTTGGTCTTAAATATTATATCTGTTCTTTTGCAGGTTGCACAATCTTTTCTGACTGCTTTACAAAATGATGAGAGGGCAAACTACCAGCTTGATGTCAAGTTTCAAGAATCCTACCTCAACAAGGTTGTATCTCTCTTACAGTGCCAGTTATCTGAGGGGGCTGTTTCTGAAAAGGATACAAAAGTTGCTCACTCGGAAAGCGATGTGGCTCATGATGGGATTGATGCTGATGACATCGAGGAAGGAGAGCTTCCTGACAGTCATGGTGAGTCTGGTTTGTTGACTCTTGTTGGTACTTTGGATAGACATTCTAGATGTTGAACAGCTCTGCTGATTCCGACATATCCAGCATATGTTGAGTGATTCTGACCCCCCTCCAAAAAAAAAAAAAAAAAAAAAAAAAATCAAAAAACAAAAACAAAAGCAAAACCCAAGAGAAAAAGAGAAAATATATGTACTTTTGTATAGGGCATGCTTTTTATTGTTTAGTTACTGAAAAATCATTGATAAAAACAGATGGAATAGCCTATGTACATGGGCTTATACAAGAGATACCTAATTAGACAAGGAAAATATACAAGGAAATCATGGAAACTTAATCCTTTAAAGTCACCTAATTAGACAAGGAAAATATACTAGGAAATCATGGAAACTTAATCCATTAAAGTCTATAACAATTGCCCAAAAGGAACAGGGTATTTTTTTTTTTGGACAGTGCTAGAGGGCCGTACCGCTAGTCTATTTGTTTTTCAACAATTTTTTAATATCCTTAATCATTGAGAAAAAAATAAAAAAAAGTACACAATTTCAAGTCACTTCCGTAACCATTAAGTAAAAAAATAAAAAAAATAAAAAATAAAAAAAATTGAGCTGTAACTTTGAGGGGCTCCACTAGCATTTCTCTTCTTCTTCTTCTTTTTTTTTTTTTTTTTTTTCTTCTTCTTCTTCTTCTTCTCTTTTTTTTTTTTTTTTAAATAAGTATTGAGGAATTAAACTTTAAGTTCATCCATTGTTTGTTTGCTGTCTTCAAAATTTCTATTATTTCCTTTCCCTCCATGCACCCATAGTAAACAGATTTGGGGATGGGGATTATATGGCATTTTAGAATATGGCAATACTGAATACCCAATTATTGTTGTTAAATTGCTACATATTCTATTATGGAAATTTATTTGGTGGTTATTATATTGACGGTGAACATTGAAGGTGACCTCTACCCCATTTAGTGAACTTTAAATATATGTCCAGTTCTCCTCCTGACTGACCCATGTCAACCATTAGCAAGGATTATTGTGTTAGGCCTCATTATTCTTTTCTTGGTCCCATGAGTTTGAGAATTTTCAGATGTTTATAATGGTAAATATTGAAATCTCTTCTAAGCTGGTGTATTTGCAGTGGTATCTGGTGGGGAGCATGTGGATGTGATAATAGGAGCTGCTGTTGCTGATGGAAAAGTGACACCAAAAGTGCAGTCATTGATTAAAATACTTCTCAAGTATCAGAACACAGAAGATTTTCGTGCAATCATTTTTGTTGAACGAGTTGTATCTGCTTTAGTTCTTCCTAAGGTTGATATGTTAATACACAGTTCTGTGTTTATCGATTCAGTTTTTGATGTTCCTCACTGTATATTGTCATATACTGCCAAGCATGCAGGTCTTTGCAGAGCTTCCATCTCTAAGCTTTATTAAATGTGCAAGCTTGATAGGTCACAATAATAGTCACGAAATGCGCACATGCCAAATGCAGGACACAATTTCCAAATTCCGGGATGGTCGTGTATGTTTTGAGTTTCATGCTTGCTTGCTTATTTACAAAAATAGGTGAAATTATTTCATGATTATAGGTTCTCACATCTCATGAAATCTTGTACTTATTTTCTAGGTGACATTGTTAGTTGCCACAAGTGTCGCCGAGGAAGGCCTAGATATTCGCCAATGTAATGTTGTTATTCGCTTTGACCTTGCAAAAACTGTCTTGGCATACATTCAGTCTAGGGGCCGTGCTAGGAAGCCTGGGTCTGATTACATCCTGATGGTTGAGAGGTATTTATTTGGTTGTTTTTCCAATGTCAGCATAGTCGAGTAATATATATGTGTGTTTCTGCGTGCGTGTTTGTATGTATGTATGTATGTTTATATATTGTAGTGGGTTTAAAAAAATTCAGTTGTGTGTTTACTCTTGTTGATATTATACACTTGGGTTTGCGTTGGACCTAGTTCAATGTTGGTTTTATTTCTAGTGATCAGTCTATGATCTTTCAAATGTTAGTGGATTTGAAAGCTCAAGTTTTTGTATTCTCTCTTAGGGGAAATTTGTCACATGAAGCATTCTTAAGGAATGCCAGGAATAGTGAAGAGACCTTGCGGAAAGAGGCAATAGAGAGAACTGACCTTAGTCATCTAAAAGACATTTCAAGATTAATTTCAGTGGATACATCTCCGGGAACAGTTTACCAGGTTGAGTCAACTGGTGCTGTTGTAAGCTTAAATTCTGCAGTTGGACTCATCCATTTCTACTGCTCTCAACTACCCAGTGACAGGTGTTCTGTTTATCACTGATTTGACTGATATTGCATACTACTATTTACCTGGATGTTTAGGGTTGTTAGTAACTCCAAATTTTCACTCAATTTCCTTGTATTTGTTGTCCAGGTATTCAATACTTCGTCCTGAGTTTATTATGGAGCAGCATGAAAAGTCAGGAGGTCCTACTGAATATTCATGCAAGCTCCAACTGCCCTGTAATGCACCATTTGAGAAACTTGAGGGTCCTGTCTGCAGTTCAATACGCCTTGCACAGCAGGCATGCTATCAGTTTGCTACAATCATGTTCGCTTCCATGATTCATTCCATAATGATGGTTTAGTATCTCCTTATTGTTGCAGGCTGTTTGTTTGGCTGCTTGCAAGAAGCTGCATGAGATGGGAGCATTTACTGACATGCTCTTGCCAGACAAGGGAAGTGGGGAAGAAAGAGAAAAAGTTGATCCGAATGATGAAGGAGATCCACTCCCTGGGACTGCTAGGCATAGAGAGTTCTATCCTGAAGGAGTGGCTGATATTCTTAAGGTTAGTTATTGCTGCATTGTCACATGGCTGACATTCTAAAGGAATGCTTAAACGGATATGCTTGTGGCTTAATAATTCTTCTTTGTAATGGAACTGCACCCCTGCCCTTTTCTTTTTACCATAGAAAAACCAAAAACCCTTAATGGTACTACTGCATTATACTAATTGAGAAAAAGGAAGTAAATATAAAAATAAACTTTAGCCTTGTGGTTAGGATGATTAGATCCTTGCTATAACCTTCTTTTCAAAGTGGCAGTTCATTTACATTTCACATATGTAGTTGGTTGGAGGGTAACCTATTAGTTTTGGTTTAGAATTTGGCATGTTAATGGAAACATGATAGCCACTTAATGGATATCTGCATGCTTCATCCAACTTTTATGTTTCCAATATTAATGGGAAAACTAATTTCTTATTTAGAGGAATGCTGGAAGTTATCCCTCGCCTTTGGTGCTGGCAGTTCATTATGAAAAATTTAGGGATGAAAAAATAAAAATTTATTTTTAGTACGTGCAGTTTAACATTTCTGCAGAAGCCAAGATAAAATTTTCAACTTTTGAATGCCTTGTTTGTAGATATTTCTAGGAAAATTCTATACACCACACTATCATCCTACTTTCATCCCACTGTGTAAGATGCGACACATTTATCACCATTGGATGAAAGTGGGATAGGAGTGTGGTATATAACATTACTCATATTTCTATACCTTGTCTTTTAGGAGTGTCAGATTGCATATGATTAAAGAAGGGAGTTTTGTATACAATATAAAGAAGGGATGATGAGGAAAAAGTATGTGATAATTGACATATATATAACTTGGAAATATTTTTTTTTGGTAAGTAAAAATATTGAATATATCAAAAGGAGAAACTAAGTACACTGAATGTATACAAGAAAACACCTTGCCCAAAATGACCCAACAAGCTCCTAATGACCCAAGAAGCCCATAAAAAAACCAACCCAAAGTACATTAGACCTGACCCCAATCCCTTGTTTCCCGGAACACCAACCCTAACACCTTGATTCCCGTCTTCACAATGCCCTCTCTTTAGACTTCTCTCTAGTTGAACTACCACCCTTAGCGTCATAGTTGATTGTCGAAAAAAGACAACTCCTTGCGTTTCTTGAAGATTGATTTGGTTTCAAGTGTGCGGTTTGCCTCGATCGTAGTAATTAGTTCATTAAATTGGTCTTCACATCTTCCATGTGAAATTCCAACGAACTGCTGAATCTGGTTAACTTTAGGCAGAATCCAATCCGCTATTGGAGGAAGAGAGACCAGGGGAGCCACAATATCCCCATCAAACTGCACTCCCGACTCTAGACATTCCCCTACACAAGGCACCAACGCTAAACCCATTGATTCTCCAGTAACTGCATTGGTTCTCTCCAATGGTATTGGGGTCCCCATTGGAGATTCTAGGGTGACAAAAAGTCCCTTCACCTTTGGGGTGATAGTGGATCCTACATCTCCTTCCGACCTCGGCAGTACACCCTTTTCCTTCAACTCTGACGAGGGAGCCATAGTTTCTTCAGGGACCAAGGGTGTAATACCGACTATCGATCTATCCTGTGTTACACGAGGCGAATGACATTTCATTATTGGTGTCTCTACGCCAATACTCGATATAGACCCTGCTTCAAATAACTCAGATTTCCTTTTGACCCGCCATACTCTCCCGGATCTGGTTATAGGGACAGGGCCAAATCCGATCTTCCGTTTTCCTTTTTCTAAGTTTAAAGGATTCGGGCCTGTCATGTTTCTTACCACCCTGTTACCTCCAGTTGAAAGTCGGTATATTTTCGTAAACAAGAAAGTTATTGCTGCCTTCAACTCGACAAGTTGGGTTTCCATCTCCTTTAGAGAATTGTGCATCTTGATAAGCTGGTCCTGATGCGTGATTGGCATACCCCCCACACTTTGAACCCCCGAAGCATGTCCCGTCTTTAGAGCTGCCGCATAGGATTGCCTCGCCACCGAGGGTGTACTTGGGTCTTTATGCACCTCCAAGTTCTCCCTGTTGTCCTTCCAAGCCGTCACTCCCTCTCTTGTCGAAGGAAAAGTGACGCAGCACCTCCCCCATCCTTCTCCAGCCACTGCCCCCCTCTTCAGCAATGAAGATAAAATTCCTCCCCCTCCCCCCCCACCACCATACTCCTCCACCGCCATATAACGTCCGTGAGCATTCGAGCAGCAATGCGCTGTGAAACTACGTTGACCTTCCCTGACTGTGGAGAAAAAATCTTATTTCTTATCCTTAGTGCATGCTTCTATGGCCTTGGCCAGCCACTGTACTGTTGTCGAACCCATAACCAACTTAGATATCACCCTTCGACTCCTTTCAGTAATGGCCAACATGCTCCCCTCCACCAGTGTAAAGGATTTATATTCTATGACCAACTCCATAGAAGAACCCATACTGACCCACTCCCCTTCTTCAAAAACCATTCATCAGCTCAGAGATAGATCATAAAACCGTTGGGAGCTGCAAGCACTGCACAATTGTCTGGACTCCAGGTCGTGCTCATTGCAAGCACTGGAGAGTTGTCTTTCCAGCTGCAAATCGTGCTCACAGGAGATGCCGGAATACTCGTCGGAGCCTTTAGAGTTGACAGCATGACCAACGGAGCCTTTGGGAGGATCGCTGGAGTACTCTGAGAGACAATACAACGATATCTAGGATGTCGGAGGTTAGACCGATGCCAGACGGCCCTCAACAAAGTTGCTGAGGTCCGTCGGCTTTATCTGTGACGACAATGTGGTGTGTCTCGTCGGCAAGGGTGGGTGGTGGTAGATCTGGTTCCTTAGGGTTTTCGCCCTTCGTAGTGTTTTCTCTCTCCTCTGGACCGATGCCGGCTGGCCCTCAGGGAAGTTGTCGGGGCCCGTCGACTTTGTCTGTGATGTCGGTGAGAGGTCACTTGCTGGCAAGGCTGGCGGCGGTTTCCTTAGGGTTTTACGTACGGAGAGAAATTTTTTTTCCCTTACTACTACTTTAAAAGATTTAGATTGCTCCCACTTGGAAATATATAGGGGAAAATACATGTTGTACCCTCCAACATACAGATGCATTACACTTTGCAGCCCAAACCACCAAAATTGACACATTGCACTCAAACTATGAAAAGTTGCAAGGTGCACCTTCCGTTGAGATCCAATTGTCAAGATCGTCATATATATAACGCATTTTGGTTGGATGGTGGAACATAGATTTTCTCCAAATATCTTACTGAAAACATTTGCATTTCAAAGCTTATTTTCATTGTACAATCTTGTGTTTCTTCAAAACTTAATTGCATCTCATTAGCTTTACACATAAATTATTATTGTTATAAGTTTCTTGTTTGGGGTGGAGGTTGGGGGATGAAGAATGAGGAAGCATCTTATTGCTTTATGTTTTAACAGTCTTAATTTTCTAACTGTAAACTAGAATACCTGTGATGCTTGAGAAACCCTTAGGGGTTGGCTCAAGTGGTAAGGACTTTGGTTTTGGGGGTATGCTCCCTCCATGTCTAAGGTTTGAACCTTGGATGCAATCAATTTCTGAGGGCCACATCCCAACGGTAAAAAGCTGTGTAATGTGGTCATGTTGCTCGGGTCTAGGGCTTAATGGGGTAAAAGACATGTTGTGTTTGTACGGTCCCCAGAGTTCCTTGTCGTAAAATATCTATGATGCTTGACAAACTAGCATATTATAGCTTAAATTCAATGTGTTCCTTTTTATGTAAATAGAAGATTGAGAAAATCTCTTCCTTTTTTCTTGGAGAAAAAATATTGCTGTAGATTTGTAAGAGGGAGAGAGAACCTTGGAGGGCGATAGGTAGCCTCTGGTATACTTTATGGGATGTGATATGACAACCTGAATTTTAAAAGCATTTATGGTCGATCTGTTGCAACTGCAAAGATGCTTTAACTCAATTTCATTGCAAGTACAGTTTGCTATGGATTATAATACATTATGTGGTTCAATTCTTTTGAGGAAATCGTGCTTCTGCTGGATGAATTACCTTCTGCATGCATATTCATATAGCAACAACTGAACAACTTTGTTTGACCTGGACTGAACTAGTGCTTGGAAGAGAACATCTCACAGATATGGGGTTTACATATGCACTAGGTTGGGGTTACGCGTAATTGGTTGGTTGTGTGGACAACTGTTTGAGTTTTCTTTTTCTGTCGGATATATTTCAATGCGTACTTATGCCTTCTGGCCTTTCAGGGACAATGGATTTTATCTGGAAGGGATGTTTGTGACTACTCAACGTTGCTTCATCTTTATGTTTATTCTGTTAAATGTGTAAATATTGGCTCTTCGAAAGATCCGTTCTTGACTCAAGTTTTAGATTTTGCCGTACTTTTCGGCAATGAGCTGGATGCAGAGGTATTTTATTTTTGTGTGTCATTTGTTTGGTAAATCCATTTATATTCACCAACCACATTTGCTGTAATTAGGTGTTATCGATGTCGATGGATCTGTTTATCGCTCGAACCATGAGTACAAAAGCATCTCTTACCTTCAGGGGGTCAATAGATATCACTGAAAGTCAGGTTGATTGGTTGATACCAATGTTTTTCTTAACCTTTCTGATTTTTTGCATTGTGTGCTACTGATGCTATTCCTACTTTTGAGTTGTTTGCAGTTGGCATCCCTCAAGAGTTTTCATGTAAGATTGATGAGCATTGTACTGGATGTGGATGTTGAACCTTCCACTACTCCTTGGGATCCTGCTAAGGCATATTTGTTTGTCCCCGTGGTTGGCGATAAGAATGTAGATCCTATGAGAGAAATTGACTGGGATCTGATTGAAAAAATTATTAATACAGATGCATGGAATAATCCCCTTCAGAGAGCTCGACCAGATGTTTATCTTGGCACAAATGAGAGAACACTTGGTGGTGACAGAAGGGAGTATGGGTTTGGGAAATTGCGTAATGGGATGGCTTTTGGACAGAAATCCCATCCCACCTATGGAATCAGAGGAGCCGTGGCAAAGTTTGATGTTGTGAAAGCTTCTGGATTGGTTCCTGGTCGGGATGCCAGGGATTTGCAAACGCATGTGGATTTGACTAGAGGCAAATTGATGATGGCTGATGCTTGTATGAGTGCAGAAGATTTGGTAGGGAGAATTGTTACAGCCGTTCACTCGGGAAAGAGGTTTTATGTGGACTCAATACACTACGATATGACTGCAGAGAATTCTTTCCCAAGGAAAGAAGGCTATCTTGGTCCCCTGGAGTACAGCTCATATGCTGATTACTACAAGCAGAAGTAAGTCAAATATTTAAATCTCAAATATTCTGCCCTCTTTTAGTTTCTTTCATCTTGTTTTTATGATTTTCCAAAAAAACTAATTTACCAATCAACTAGCCACATTGCACCTCAGATGTTGTGCCTGAAGAAAAAGAAAGCTATCCTAATCTGTGAAGGATATAGTTGGCTATTGTCAGTACCAAATGTGGGGGCATTATTAATCAGCGTTACACGCATTTCTCATTGAGAATAGTTATGAATCCTTACAGATTGGAGAAGCTTTCTTTTTTCTTCTCGCACAACAGAAAAGGTGCATTTGGCTATTGGGTCTTCTTGGAATAGGTATGGAGTTGAGTTAATCTATAAGCAACAACCCTTAATAAGAGGGCGTGGTGTCTCATATTGCAAGAATCTATTGTCTCCTCGGTTTGAGCACAAGGAAGGTAGGCTCTCCTTATTCTGCCCTTGGGTTGCTAAATATTTTTGTGAATCCTTGAGCTAATGAGCATGTTATATCTGTGTAGCACATGAAGGTGAAGCTGAAGAGAATCTTGACAAAACATACTATGTGTTCCTCCCTCCTGAGCTGTGCTTGGTACACCCACTTCCTGGATCACTTGTTCGTGGCGCCCAGAGATTGCCCTCTATAATGAGGAGGGTTGAAAGCATGCTGCTTGCAATACAACTTAAAGATATTATAAACTATCCCGTCCCCGTTTCGAAGGTATTTTCTCGCAGGTGTTTGAATTATTAACTAGCTTCTTGGAAAGCCATTCGGGATTGCCTCAATTTGGAAGATGGTTCCAATATGTATATGGTGGTGTATTTGGAGGGAGAGGAGCAAAAGAAGTTTTGAAGATCAAGTGCGGTTGATGGATGAGCTTAGAATTCTATTTTTCAATACTTACCCCATTGGTCGATTGGAATTGATTATCATGGCATGTCTTTTCATGAGTTCCTTGTATCTGTAAACTAGCATGCTTGGGTGTTTCTCTTGTATATGTCTTGTATATTCTTTTGTATTCTTTTGATCGATAAATCTTGCTTACCGTTCAAAAAAAAAAAAAAAAAAAGAAAAAATGTTAACTGAATCACTTTACTTTCTATTTCTTCAGATCTTGGAAGCCTTGACTGCTGCTTCATGCCAGGAGACCTTTTGTTATGAAAGAGCAGAGCTTCTGGGAGATGCTTACCTAAAGTGGGTTGTTAGTCGATTTCTTTTTCTTAAATACCCCAGAAACATGAGGGTCAGCTTACGAGGATGAGGCAGCAAATGGTGAGTAACATGGTTTTATATCAGTATGCATTGAGTAAAGGACTTCAGTCATATATCCAAGCAGATCGCTTTGCTCCATCTCGATGGGCTGCTCCTGGGGTTTTGCCTGTCTTTGATGAGGATGCCAAGGATGGAGAAACATCCTTATTTGATCAGGACAGATCGCTTGCTGAAACTCAACATGGGATAGGTCGATGTATTGATGCATACGAGGATGACGAAATGGAAGATGGTGAGCTTGAGAGTGACTCTAGTTCATATAGAGTCCTCTCCAGCAAGACTCTTGCAGATGTTGTTGAAGCACTTATTGGAGTTTATTATGTTGAAGGTGGGAAGAATGCTGCTAATCACCTAATGAAATGGATTGGCATTCAGGTAGAGTTCGATGCTGATGAGATAGACTGCATGACAAGGCCATCAAATGTTCCTGAAAGTATACTCAGAAGTGTTAACTTTGAGGCCTTAGAAGGTGCTCTGAACATTAATTTCAAAGACAGGGGCCTGTTGGTGGAAGCTATTACTCATGCTTCCCGACCATCTTCTGGAGTATCCTGCTATCAGCGTCTGGAATTTGTTGGTGATGCTGTCTTGGATCATCTGATAACAAGGCATTTGTTTTTCACATACACAGATCTGCCCCCAGGGCGGTTGACTGACCTGCGAGCTGCGGCTGTAAACAATGAAAATTTTGCACGTGTTGCAGTTAAACATAATCTCCATGTGCACCTTCGGCATGGGTCAAGTGCGCTCGAAAAGCAGGTTTTCTATTGTCTTTTCCCCTTGAAATTGGTTCTTTTCATTCTAACTTGAAAGTGCATAGTCTGGCCACAAGCTTCTGAACCTAAAGCCCCACTTTTTCCTTGGCCTTTAGCTAAAGCTAGCTAGTTGCTTGTAATCTGCATGACCCTATCTCTGGTTTCTGTTTTGCAGATTCGAGACTTTGTAAAAGAAGCTCAAGATGAGTTATTGAAACCAGGATTCAACTCTTTTGGTTTGGGTGACTGTAAAGCTCCAAAAGTTCTTGGTGACATTGTAGAATCCATTGCTGGTGCCATTTTTCTTGATGGGGGCGTGATACTGCAGTTGTTTGGAAGGTTATATTTAATGAAGGGACCCTAGTTTCCTGTCTTGCTTTCCTCTTTTTCATCCTTTCCTCTTGGTATTGAATGTTAAGCACTGATACAAGAAATCTAATATTTGCAAACCTTACGACTCCAGGTGTTTCAACCCCTCTTACATCCAATGGTAACCCCAGAGACACTCCCAATGCATCCTGTGCGCGAGCTTCAAGAACGGTGCCAACAACAGGCTGAGGGCTTGGAATACAAAGCAAGTCGAAGTGGCAATTTGGCTACTGTTGAAGTCTTTATTGATGGAGTGCAGGTAGGAATTGCTCAGAATCCACAAAAGAAGATGGCACAGAAACTAGCTGCCAGAAACGCACTTGCTGCTTTGAAAGAGAAGGAAACTGCTGAAGCCAAGGAGAAATCTGATGAAAATGGGAAGAAAAAGAAGAATGGGAACCAAACATTTACGAGACAAACATTGAACGATATCTGCTTGCGAAGAAACTGGCCCATGCCATTCTATCGGTAAAGAAACCATAAGATGTTTTTGGGTGCTTTTGCCAAATGCTTAAAGATGCCATAGTAAACGTGAATTTAAATTGCTGATCGAGAATTTTGTTACTTGGCATTTTTAGGTGTGTGAACGAGGGTGGCCCTGCACATGCAAAGCGGTTCACATTTTCTGTACGTGTAAATACCACTGATAGAGGATGGACAGATGAATGTGTAGGAGAACCTATGCCGAGCGTCAAAAAGGCCAAGGATTCTGCTGCCGTTCTTCTCTTGGAACTCATAAATAAGTTGTACTCCTGATGGAAATGATCAGTATTTGATGTTTTCAACCCTATTTTTGCAGTTGAAACATCATGCCAGACCTTTGATTTTTGACCGAGGGCTGGTTGTACTACACGTGACATTGTCTATCTCTTTGTTGAATTGATACATTCAAAAATTTTATGAACGATAATTGTAAACTAGTGCGCCTGCCTAAGATTTTTATAATTTTATCTGAATTTTGATATTTATAATAAAGAGGCAGGTCGTGTGGTCTAGCACAAACTGTGTTTTTATTTTTTTCTTCTTTTTCTTTTCGTATTTTTTTAACATTTTTAAATATTTTTAGAAAATAAAAAAAATATATCAATACATTAAAAGTTACTTCTTTAATTATTAAATAAAAAAAAAATTTAAATATACGAGCAGTTAAAATGAGATGACAAACATAGGCGACAAACTAGCATTTTTCTGTAATAAAATAAGTAAACATAATAGAAAGTTCAAAATTTGAATTAGAAACTTAAAAAAAAAATATAAACCTGTTATCATCGTACCAACCAAACATTCCAAAACAAGATACACGGAAGCGTTTTACTGGTTGGTATCCAGATTCCAGATCCTTGTTAATTACGTACAAAATCCCCTAGTGTTTGGACTTTTTTGACCCTGCAGAATACTGCTGTGCTTCGCATCACAACGGCGGAATGTACGCCTATATTAACTCAAGAGTCGAGACGACTGGGTCGCTTCCTATATAGAGCACACTGAAACCCAAGGCCAAAAGGCCCACCCACGAGCCCAAACCAAAGTTATACGATAAATATCGTCTGTTGATGTCCGCTACCCAGTCGTTAGAATGGACGGTTGAGATCGTCTCCATTAAGTTACTAACTGCCTCCCAATGCAGCAAAAGCACATGCGTCCCCACCCATTTGAATTCAAAAAATAAAAGAGTAACGTTACGATTTCGTTGCCCTCAGGCTAGAATCACTCTCTCTGTTCCATTTCAACTTCCAGAAAGCAAAATAGGAAAGAACAGGTTGCTACTCTCTCTGTCTCTCTGTGTCTTGGTATGTATGTATTTGTGTGTGCGTACGTATTTGTCCTTGTTATTCAGTGTGAAATTTGATTCATAGCTACGACTATTTCTCTTAGAAGATGTACTTTCTTGAAGAAGACAGAGAAGAGTTGAACACTGCGTGGGTTTTGATGGGTTTCTGGGTCCCAATCTCAGATTATTTTTCTTCTCCTAAATTTCTTGAAATTCAAACGAGGCTTCTATCCTTGCTTCAATAATCCCTGTTGATAGCCCTTTTTTTTGCGCTAATGTTTCCAGCTTGGAGGTGACATCAAGCTGTCAGTTGGCTGCAGAGCTTGGTCGGCCCGCTCGGCATATCAAACAAGCCTTTGGAGAGGGCATTCATTTCTTTCTTGAGAAATGGTCTGGTCCTATGCAATGCCATCAACAAGATTAACCCAGGATCAGTGCCCAAGGTATATTGCATTCCTTGCAGCATGTGAGAAACAACCACTTGTTGAGGGTGACAATCAGAAACTTGAAGGTTGAATTGACTTCTCTTGATCATGCAGTAATCTATATGTCGCATCTATGCATACTTGTTGAATTCATGTACGCAAATATTCTGACCATTAGGCACTTATTTGACTTTGATAGTTTTTTTATAAGGTACATATACAATGTGAAATTAACAGTTAAAATATCATTACATTAACGAGTCACTTGAATGTGTAGCAGTTAAGTCAGTTAATTATATATATATATATATATGATAAATTTGCTTTAAAAAAATTTTAAGTTCTTTGTAGCATCCATTTCTTACTTATTTGTCTTTCCTTTTGCTTGGAGAAGTCAATAATATTTATTTTACTCAATACGATGTAGGGGCTATTGTAAAGTTACTTGCTGACTGCATGGTTGACTCAAAGGAAAACATTGATGACAACTTCATTGCTTCCTTCTGGGACAGAAACCTGGTAACAATAAGGGCATTGGTAGAAGACTTTATTTTTATTCTCCCTTGAAGTATTGGATTATAGAGCTAGGTTTGATGATGATTTTCTTTTTCTTTCTTATCCTTTATGTGCGCTACAAGATCCAGTAAAGCTATTAGGCAGATTGTCCAAGTTGTTTGGAAGGAAAGGTTCAGAACAAGATCCCCGAGTTCAGTTCAATTTGACTCTTGAAGAAAAGCCACTCTCTTTTGCTGCCCAAATTTGTTCTATATCTTCTACGTGTGTGAGGACTTTAATTTGTTGAGTCTTTTAATAGTGGCATTTAATGAAAATCAATTGGGAAAAACCTTGGTTTGATGAATATAGTTCCACCTTGGATTGATGTGCCCATATGCCCATATCGAACTCCTAAAATTTCTTTCTTTCTTTGGTGCATTCATAGTTTACATCAGATGATTGGCATGTCTGGTGGATTAATTTTATATTACTTAAAAAAGATGTTCTGGTGGATTATAAGGTTGGGTCTTCTTTTTGAACTTATAGAAAGTTATCTTATTTCGACTGCATTAGGTTTGAGCAGCCTGGGTGGTTAGCCACCCTCCATAAGACATAAGCTAGACAAGTGAGTGAGGGATGAGAATTTGGTTGAGCTACCAATAAGGGGACTCTGGCGCTGTAAGGGTTTTTATTAGGGTGCATCCATCCATTCATCTATTGTCTTACTGCTTGAATGTTCTGTTTCTCTTTTTATTTTGTTAAGCCTACAGCAGAACTTGATTTCATAGCTTAATAAACTTGGTGTCGTATTAATGTGAGATGTTTGGGATTATTTGTCATTTTGAAACTCTCTCTTTATTTTTATTTTTTATTTTTGTGGCAATGCTTTTTCTTACAAGAGTTGTTATGAACCTAATAGTATTTTATATTTTCCTTGTCCAAAATCAGATGCAAATGAAGATAAAAGATTTAGGGCTCGTTTGGATACAGAAACAGTTTCATGTCATCTCAACTTATCATTACAACTTTCTCAAATTCTCATACAAAATATTATAAAAAATTTATTTTTTTAAAAAATTCCAAAACAATAATAATATAAAAAAATAATATTCTAATAATATTTTATTCAACTTTCATCTAAAATTATCTCATTTCATCTCACTATCCAAATTGGACCTTATTCAACTAACATTTTATATTAATAAATACTATATTTTTAAGGTGTTGGGGCAATTTAGGCTTAGTTTGGATCTTCAACTCCTCTCAACTCATCTCAATTCATCATTACAACTTTTTCAAATTCCAACACAAAATATAATAAACAATTCAACTTTTTCAAATTTTAAAATAATAATAATATTAAAAAATAAGATTTTAACAATATTTTATCATCTCAACTCAACTCACTTCAACATCCAAACACATCCTTAATTGCTACAACCTTAGATGGCAAAAATTGCAAGGTTAGTAACTTACGCTTTTTTTTCTTTTTTTCTATTTTGCTACCCATATTTTGGTAGTCTCATCTAATTCGTTTCTTAAGCTTTTAAACTAATGATATTTTTAGATGAATTAAAAGAAAGTAATGTAAAATAGAAATGCGATTACTGTGGAAGGAAAGCTTCATGTAAGGTCAATTTCTAATCGAATGTCTCTTTTTGTTTATCTCTATTTGCCTAAAACTCTTCGACAATATACATACAATCATACATACATAACATACACATGCATGCATAAATACATATATACATTCATACATACATAACATACACATGCATGCATGCATACATACACATACACATCACACATATACACATACATATACAAATACATACATACATGCACACATACATGCATACATACGTACATACACACAAACATAATGCATACATACATGCATACACATACATTAATAAATACATACATACATAAATATATACAGACACATACACAAATACATATTGGTTCGACAGTGTTTGAAGAAGAGGAGATTGAAGTAAATGTGATGATTCTGAAGAGATTGGAGTTATGGTTATGTTTTTTTTTTTTGTTTACTTTTTATGCAATATATGGCTTGATTTTTTTTGAGTTTCATAAAAATAGTCGAGGCTTTTTGGTTTCTCTATCTTCTTCATTTGGGTTCTTTTGCCGCTTCATGCGCACTACTATTTCTTAAGGTATATCCTTCATCAAAAAAATTATTTACTTTAGTCTTTTGATTTATATCATTTCAAATTTTTTTTATAATAGTTGACCGTTTTAGTCATTTTTACTTGTTTACATTAACTCAAATGATCAAAGTTTTAATCAAATTTAAAGTATTAATTAATGTGAGATATTTTAGTTATTTCACTTACAATAGAATCACTTTTATATTGTATATTATTTAAAATATAAATTAATAAATATTATCTTATACTAAATATTTTATATTAATAAATGCTCTATTTTTCAAGGTGTTGGGGACATTGAATTGCCTTAGACGGCAGAATGAAAGACGGTATATATTTTATTTTGCATACATATTGCAATATATTTGTAAGAATCAATTCTTAGTTATTATGTATTGCAAAGTTCGTGACTTGCTATCTATATTTTGGTACTCGTAGAATTCGTTTCTTAAGTTTCAAATTAATGATATTTGTAGATGAATTACACCAGAAAGACGATTGCTGCGGAAGGGAAGTTTCATGCAAGGTTAATCTTTAATCAAATATCTCTCTCTTTCTATTTTTCTCTTTGTGCATAAAACTTTTTGCATACATATTCACAAACACACACACACACACACAAATACATATATACATACACACAGATACACACACATACATACATAGAAACATACATACATACATACATACACACATACATGCACACATACATACACACAAATATATATACATGCATTCATACATACATACATTAACATACAAATACATACACACGCATACATACATAAAACATATATATACACACACACACATATACATACACACAGACATACAAACAAGACATATATACACACACACACACACATATACATACACACACAGAGACATACATACATACACATACATACATATATAAACATAATACATATATACATACATACAAACATACATAAATACATATAAATTGCACATACACACTGTAAGAGAATTTTCTCCAATCAGTCATAATAGTAAGCCCACGTGGGATCATTGGGGTGTCAAAGGGCAATCAGGGACCACGACCAAGCCCAACCGAGTCCAATGATCTTCACCTAAAGGGAATCAGTTAGCCTTTGCGAGATACCCGGCCTATGAAAAAAACTTATCTGTAAAGCAAGTTGCAGACGGTATGGATTTTGACTAAAGTGAACAGTTGAAAGAATATGGCAAACACAAACTATTCCGCCCAATATCCTAGTATAAAAGCCGATCCTCAAGTACGAAAAACTCTTTCAGAACTCTTTAAGCTTATGCACAAACCCTTAAGGTGATATACTAACTTTTGCGTCGGAAATTCCCCGGCCTATACCAAGGCCCTCTTTCCTCTGAGTTTTCTTTAACTGTGCAGTGAAAGCCTAAATAGTGCCAAAAGGCATACGAAACATGACATTAACAATAACGCCGTATGTAGGATACCTATAAACTTTAATTGTCCTTCCTATGCTTTCGACTGCCTGTTCTCGTAACAACTTGGAGACAAAGACAAGGAGCGCCAACAAACGTGGAAGTAAAGTTCGTTGAGACGGAACAGCTGGTAAGCAACCTAGTCCCTGAAGTAGAAACTCTTCGAAAAGAGAACGAAACATACATGCACACATACACGCATACATGTACACACACACACATATACATACATACATTCATGAATGCATGCATACATACATACATGAATACATACACATACCCACATACATACATACACACACATATACCTACATACATACATACATACATACATACATGCATACACATACATACATACATACACGCACACATACATACACACAAACGTACATACCTACATTCATACATACATACATACACATATGATACACATACATACATTAACATACAAATGCGCACACACACACACACACATACATTCATGCACACATACATACAAATACACATACATACATACATACACACTAGTATGCCCACAAGGGATCATTGGGGAGTCAACGGGCAGTCAGGGACCCCGGCCAAGCCCAATTGAGTGCAATGATCCTCACCTAAAGGGAATTGATGGGGCTCTACGAGATAGGCCCATGAATGAAACCAGTCCATAAAGTGACTCGCAAACAGCAAGGACTAATGGGACTCGTTGACTTGACACCCCCAATAGTTTCTAACTCTCAAGAACTTGTGTAAATATGTAGGCGGAAAAAGTAGGGAACCCTTTCTGACTTCCCATGAGGCATGAAAGGGGGCTAATAAGGAAAGTTGGCAAAATAAAGTAAGTCAGGAAGTCACGTCGCATTAATGATGGTGCCTCAGAAGCCACGCTACGTTATAGGATCCTGACTAAATTGAACAACTGAAAGGACATGGGACCCACGAAGACAGACACGAACTGCGCTGCCCAATATCCCATTATAAAAGTCGATCTCCATGTAACGAAAAAATTTCTTTAAACTCTCTAAACTTATGCACAAACTTTTAAAGTAATATACTAACTTTGACATCAGAGACTACCTGGCCTCCACCAAGGCCCCATTTCCTCTGAGTTTTCTTTAAGTGTGTAGGTGAAGGCCTGAAGAGCTTATTTGCTGGAACCCAACCCAAAGATTTACGAAACATGACGTTAACAGTGGCTCCTTTTGTAGATACCTATAGACTTCACATGCCCTTTGTGTGCCTTCGACAGCCTGGTCTCATAACAACTTGAAGACAAAGTCAAGCAGTGCCAATAAACATGGAATCAAGGTTTGTTGAGATAGAACAACTAGCATGAAAGCTAGCTGCTGAAGTGAAACTCTCTAAAAAGAGTACAAAACACCCAGAATAACCACCAACAGACCAGAGAATAAAGCGGGACTTAGTAACAGAGAGCACGTAAGGCCCATAAATGCTAGAAAAGGAGGTGACACGAGAAAAAACGAGAAAGCTTGTAGAAAGTGAGTCCCAGAAATGGTGGGGTATACACACACATACATAAATACATACACACACACACATATGTACATACATACACACATAAACACATACATACATAAACATACATATACATACATACACATACATGGATACATGCATACATACATACATACATCCACACACACACATACATACATACACACATATATACATACATGCATACTACATACACAATCATACATACATACATTCATAGATAGATAGATAGATACATACATACATACATACATACACATACGCACTTACATACATAAACATACATATACATACACACACATAGACATACATACATACATATATACATACATATACACACACACACTCATACATACACACACACACACAAATACATACATACATACACATATATACATCCATGCAAATACACACAAATATACACATACATACATACATATATGTATAAATACATACAGACGCACATACACACTGTAAGAAGATTTTCCCCAATCGATCCTACTTGTAAGCCCATGAGGGATCATTGGGGAGTTAACGGGTAGTCGGGGATGTTGGCCAAGTCCAATTGAGTCCAACGATCCTTACCCTAAGGGAATTGGTAGGGCTATGCGAGATACTCAGCACATGAACAAAATCTGTCCATAAAGCAATTCGCAGTTGGTAAGGACTAATGAGACTCGTTGACCTAACACCCTCAATGGTATCCAACTCTCAAGAACTTGTGCACATAGGTAGGAGGGAAAGGTTGGGAACCTTTTCTGACTCCCTGACATGATGCATGGAAGGGGGATAACAAGGAAAATCAGTAAAATAAAGTAAGTCAGGAAGCCACGTCGCATTAATGATGGTGTCTTAGAAGCCACGCCACATTCAATGATCCTGACTAAATTGAATAGTTGAAAGGACATGGCCCCATGGAGGCAGACACAAATTGTGCCGCCCAGTGTCCTACTATAAAAGTCGATCCCAAGAACGAAGAACTTTTTAAGCTTACGCACAAACTCTTATGGTGATATACTAACTTTTACGTTGGAACTACTCGGCCTCCACCAAGGCCCCATTTTCTCTAAGTTTTCTTTGAGCGTGCAAGTGAAGGCCTAAAGACCCTAGTTGCTGGAACCCAACCCAAAGCCATACGAAATATGATGTTAACAGTGACGCCGTCTGTAGGCTACCTATAGACTTCACATGTCTTTTGTGTGCATTTGGCAGCTTGTTCTCATAACAATTCGGAGACAAAGACTAGCAACACCAACAAACATGGAAGCAAGGGTTTTTGAGATGGAACAGTTAGTAGGAAAGCTAGCCGCCGAAGTGGAAACTCTCCGAAAAGAGGACGGAAAACCTAGAGTAACCACCAACAGACCAGAGAATAAAGCGGGACTAGCACATAGGGCCTAGTAACACAGGATGGGGAGGTGACATGGAGGAAAAACGAGAAAGCGTGTAGGAAGTGAGTCCCAGAAGTGGTGGGGTATACATAACTACACACATACATAAACACATACATACACACATATATACATACATACACACATAAATACATACATACATACATACATGCAGACATATGTACACGCATACATGCTCACACACACACACACACACACACATAGATAAATACATTCATACATACAAACATACACACACACACACACATACATACATGCATACATATATACACATACAAACATACATACATAAGCATACATATACATACACACACACGCATACAAGTTGATGCTTCATCTTCCTAATGCTCGTTCCCTAGGTGACTTCTTATTTGCCATTGGTCTAAGGATAGTCTAAGTGACAAGTGGCAAGTGAATGGGGTGCTTGGGAATGTGTTTAGCAGAAACCCTAAGGGCATATTTGTCCTTTGATACAATAGTCCCTTCATCTAATCTTCTAGAAGCTTAGTGCATGCTTGACACTTGGCGAAAACTGACCAAATTCGAAATCCTTTGTGCCCCCCCTTCGGTTCCCCATGTAGATTTTCTAGAAAAGCTCTTCCCTAGGCTTCTCTTCCCAAGAAATCTACCTTGGAACTCAAATTTGGGCCAAGACAAGGGTCTAGGCGTGTGGGAAGATGGGCTAGATGAAAATTCCTTAGTCTTCTTCCTTTTGTCCCTTGATTCATTTAGAAGGTTTCTAGCATGTTGACAAGTGACAATTCTTCTAGGGTAGGCGTGCAAGCTACTTCTTGGTGCTTTCCTACACTTCTCTCTCCCCTTATCCCACTATCAAGTCTAGATTCATAGTGTAACACTTACATGACACATGGCACTAGTGACTAAGATTTGGGTTATGGCCCTAAAGCCATTGGGCCTGAGTTTCTAAATAGGGTAAAAAATTACAAGGAAAATATAGGGTCACTCCCCTCTTGGGCTCAAATCACTACATCAAATACTCTGAGGCCTTCCAAAGTAACTAAAACTCCTAAAATGTCATGCCAACCAAGAATGAATTCTAGGGGCCATGTAGACAAACTTGGGTCCTCACACGCGGTTCGAGTAAAGCCTGCAAGGTATCCTCCGCATTGACAAAGTTATCTGATCTATCCATGAACTCTCTTAATGTAGATGGAGTCCGTCTGGCCAGCTCAGCCGTGAACGGGCTTCGGGGCCAAATTCCTCTTAGTAGTGCAGCCAATGTGATTTTCTTATCCTGATTGTCAGTGGTGAGCCTCTCTTTATTGAAGCACATTAGATAAGTCTTCAGGTTCTCCCATTCCTTCTGTTTTATGGTTAACATATAGGTTGCCGGCTTGCGGCGCCTCTTGCTTGCCAGAAACTGTGTAAGAAACAACTTAGCAAGGTCTTCAGAGCTGCTAATTGATTTGGGGCAGAGGGTCCCGAAGCATCCCCGTGCTATTCCCTTCAACGTCAATAGGAAGGTGCGGCAAGCCACCTCCCTTGGGAAGTAGTGGAGGGTCATGTGTGCTTTGAAGTTCTCGAGGTGATCAATAGGATCTTTAGATCCATTGTATAGATCGATTTGTGGCACTTTGAACTTAACCGGTTGAGGGACGGCCATGACCTCCTCGCTGTAAGGGAGGTCCGTGCGTGTGAGGAGTTGCTCCATGGAGGATGAGCCACCCATCCTCTTCGCCATCTCTTCGTATTTGTCTACTAAACTACGTAGTTCATCATGCATCTTTTTCTTCTCCATTTCCTCACTATTAACCCCCTGGCACTGCGTGCATCTCCTTTAGGTTGCCCATTCTGGGTAGGGGGATTATCTCTCTGTTGTTTTAATTCCTCGGTTTCCTTCTGCAGTTGTTCAACAACCGCCATCACTTATTTCAGCTTTCCTCTGCTTCTGCTAACCTTCATTCTGCCTCCATCATGCTCAGTCCCGGATCTTCATCGACTTGTGATCTCGTGATGGTTGGCATGTGAAAATCACATTGAAGTCTATATAGATATCACAGACGGCACAACTGTAAAGGACGTGTTTCACACCACTAACCATACGGATAACTCTGCGGTAATGAAGAGGTGGCACTTGTTGCCCTGCGTAAACTCCGATGCTTAAGTTAGTAACAATATAAGGATAAGTGTATATAAAATGAAGATGAAGATATTTGTCACCTCTACGGAGTTATTTATCGAAGGATGTGACGTGATGGCGATTAACTTTGGTTACCAGTCCCGTGTGCTTATCCTTTGTGATCCCTTATTAACTAGAGAGGATGTCTCCTGTTTTGTAGGAGTCATCTTACTCAGGCTATTTATGTCTAGTCCTGGGCCTCTCCCTAGTTCTTCGGGGTTATCTTATCCCGTAATTGTGGTTACGAGTCTTCTGTATGTGAGGCTCTTAGCCTTAAGCTTTCAATAAGTTTTCTTGAACTTATGGATGGGCTTGGCTTTAGAGATGGGCTCCAAGCTCAGGGGTCTAAATGTACCAACGTATTTTGATCGACAATGGGAGTTCCGTCGACATCATTTTTTGGGACGCATTCACTAGAATGGGGATCAACATTGATAGGTTACGACCATCGCCTTCACCATGAAAAAGATTTTCGGGAGAAGTCGTCCAACAGATTGGCGCCATTACACTCCCAGTAACAATAAGGCAAGGCACCCACGCAGTCACCACCATGACAAACTTCTTAGTAGTAAGAGCCCTGTTGTCCTACAATGCTATAATAGGATGCCTGACCCTAAATAACCTCAAGGCGGTTACCTCTACAAACCACCTTAAATTCAAATTCCCAACGGAAGCAGGCGTCGGCAAAATTAGAGGCAAACAGACATTGGCTTGAGAATGTTATGTCCAAGAATTGAAGACAGGGATGCTGGTAGTATGTATATAATAAGTAGTCTAGGGGCATGTCTGCCACTACCACCCCCCCCCCAGCCACCACCACTCATAAGCGAAGAACTGGACATGAAAGCAAGGGATGAAAAAGGATTTGTTGCAAGCTGAAGTGAATGAACCTTTAGAGATAGTGGAACTGCACCCAAACCGCCCAACCGCCACAACAAGGGTCGGTACAAGCCTCCAACCAGAATATCGAGAAGCCCTAAAACAATTATTGATTGAACATAGAGATGTATTTGCCTGAAGCCATGTAGATATGCTCGGGATTGATAATTCAATCATAGAGCACAACCACTACGTTGATCCAGAGGCTAAAATATATATGTATATTTTATACAAAATATTTCTGCAGGTGCTTTATTCCTGTTCACTTCAGGTCTCCAGCAATTTTGCATTAATCTAGGGCTTCTAGGCATTTAACTCTTTATGGGTTGCGGATTTGCTATTTAAGTGATTAGTTTGAATGTAGGACCTAGGAGGTCCTTGGCCTGGTGCCATCATTAGAAGAACAAGCAGTACAGTGTTCCATGTTAAATGGTTTTCATGTAAATTTTAAGCAGCATTTTTAATCGTTGAAGAAAATGTCCAATCTTTTTGGCATTCATGAATGCAGTGCTCATGGGGCAGCAAGCCAACTCCTCCTGGGATAGCTTCAAATCCATTACCTCCTCCAACTGAACCATATTAGATCTTTCTGACTGCAAGCATGAACGAAGGCTATTCACCAGCTGAGTTGTTGGCTTATCAGTGGCAACTTTCCTTGAGTCAGGCTGCTACATCTGGTCACTCAGGTCAAGCTCTTGTGCAGATGACTGGGCAACATGGCCTGGCAGCTGCTTCCATGGGGTTGAGCTCTGGAAGATTGCAAGCCATCTATGATGGGTATCCTAATAATTCATCAGCCTAACAACTCATGTATTATTGTTAGTGGGTGTTTCCGTTGGAATTCTGCCCCTTGTCTGGGTAGGGTTAATAACAAATAATTTTCCTCTTTGTCCTGGTTAGTATGTCTATTTATTAACTTTAAGCTTTACGGTTGAGATGCAAGTTAGTCTTCAATTACTTAAAACTTTTGGTCTCTCATGCTATATTGCGTTAGATTAGGTTTGCTTCACTTTGTAAGGGGTTAGATTTTGGAACCACCCACGCCCCCTTCCCAAAAAATCATAGTACACTGATTTCTGGTGCTTTTGATGTGTTTAAGTTAAGATCATTGTTAGATAATTGTATTTTCTTTAGTGGTAACTATTTTTAATTGAATTTGGGGCACAAAGATTATATTCATTGAAATGTTTTCACCTTACAGTTACACCTGGGCGTTGGGCCGGGGAAACGTGAACTCTCTCACGCAGGTAAATAGTATCCACTTCTTTTTCATTTTCGTCATTTATAAACTCTATTTGGGACGAAGCGGTTTGGATTATTTGTAGGAAAGGAAGGCAAATTGAGCTTCATTACTCGATTGCGGCATAATTTGCAGGAAATACCTGTCTTCTTGAAACAAGACTTCAAGTATGACCAAGTAATCTCTTCGTACGTAATAAATTGTCAGGCTTTCTTGCTCAAAAGCTTCACAAAGTTTTTTACTTTCCAAGCTCCTGGTATCGCTCAAATGGAGTTATGAAACTAATTGTTTATTAATGATAGTTGTGGGTGTATATTCATGTCTTATGAAGCACCAGGCTTTAAAGTATGTGGGTGCTTGTTTGTGTGTGTTTTCTTTTTAGTCTTGCTCTAGAACTAGAAGGAATGTGTATATATGTACACATTGATTAGGAAACTTGGAACTTCATCTTGATTTGCTGTACATGATATTGAAGTTTGCAAACACGTACGACTTTGAGAATCAGAGATGCTATGAACATCAGCTTTTACCTCCAACAGTTGCATTTTTCCCTTGTTGGCACGATCATTTTAAACCAATTTTTTTTCCTCAGAACTTGATCTTTACTTGCAAGGGAGATGATGGAACTCTCTCCAGAAAGTGCAGGTGGAAGATCCCCCTCTTGCATAGAGTCAATCAATACATTTCTGATTAGGCTTTTCATTGTGAGGTAGAAGTCAAACAAGCATTATGTGAATTCTAAATGAACCGTTACAGGAAATGTCAATGAAATTGGAATAGTTTTGTGGTTTATGAAAAAGAAATTGACCATGAAATATTTAACTAAAATAGAGTAAATCATGGAGTCAAAAGTAGAATTTAGGACCATTTCTCTGAATCCTCGTCGAGTTAGTATTTGTCCAAAACATGGATGAATTAATTTAATCATTAGATTATATTGTCAAGCTAACACAAACTTACTAGCTACAGGGAAACTTGGTTGTGGCCTAGTGAGGAGGCTGGACTGCCATTTATCAAAGTGTAGTGCATGGTTTCCTCAGCAAGTTCTCTCAATCTGTTAAGTTCTGGAAATACTTCCTTGCCAAGATCTGGTCTATCCTTTTGCCTCAACTCTACACACTTTAGTCCCAGCTTGGCGAAGCACAAAGCCTTTTCAATTGGCCAACCAGGCATGGTTGGATCCAACATCTAAGTAAAAGTCCCTTTTTCGATAGCCCTTTCAACATGGTGAGTCAAGCCCATCGGCGACCTGGCTGTTATCATTTGTAGAAACATGGTTCCAAGGGATATATATTAGACTTTTGCCAATATTTTGGATATATATAGCAGAATGTGCCTGTTGTGGATGTCATTCAATATTGTGTCACGTTATTTGCCACAGATAGGGGTACTAACCTAGCCAAGCCAACATCACTAATCTTGCTAACATAGTAAGATGTTGGCTGGTTTCAGGTCACGGTGCACTAGTGACTCTGGTTTGGTCTGGTGAAAGAACAAGAAGCCAGTACCTATTTCGGCAGAAATTCTAAATCTAAGTTGCAAAGAAAGAGGTGGAGTGTTACCTCGGCAGAAGAGGCGGTCCTCCAAACTCCCATTAGCCATGAACTCGTACACCAAACAACCATACTCGGGGAAGGCTCCTAGTAGGAGAACCTGTTTTGGAGGTGCTCTTCAATTGTTGCAACCCTTGCAGTACCTGGTATGTACTCTAGCCACCGGGGAGGGGGTAGCATATAGTGCTTCAAAGGGGGATAATTTAGTAGACCCATGTGGAGTGGAATTGTATCACCATTCCACAAGTGGTATCCACGATACCCAGTCCTTGGGTCTGTCACTTGAGAAGCATCTCTAAAAATTTTCCATAGTTTTGTTTACAGCCTTTGTTTGCCCGTTAGTTTGAGGGTGGTAGGCTGTACTTAGTACCATTTGGACCCCTTGTAAGCTGAATAACTGATGCCAAAACTTGCTTGTAAATGTCTTGTCTCTATCCGAGGCTATTGAGAGAGATAGGCCATGTAATTTAAGGATGCGTTTGAGGAATAAATTAGCTATGTCTTGTGTAGTGCATGGGTGTTTGAGGGGTGTTATGTGGCTGTATTTTGTGAGCCTGTCAACAACCACCCACAGGCTATTAAATTAAATCCCTTAGAGTTAGGAAGGCCTTCTAGAAAAAACCATTGTTATGTGGGTCTAGGGTTGAATGGGTATAAGAAGGGGTTGTAATAACCCACTTGGTAGTGTGTTGGAGGACTTAACCCTTTGACAGAGGTCAGAACCTCTTATGAACTATTTAACATCACTCTTGAGGCCTGGCCAGTAAAAATCCCTTCTTATCCTTTGAACAGTTTTATCAAAACCTATGTGACCCCCCCCAAGGGCTGTTATGGCCCAGCTCAAGCAATCGAGTCTTAAACTCATGTTGGGGAATATATAACCTTTGTTTGTACAGGAGTAAATCTGACCTCATAGTGTACTCGGGGCCCACTTTATTTTCTTTAAAAAGTGAAATTAGAGCTTGTACCTTATGGTCAGTTGCATAGGCAGCTTTTAGGTCCTCTAGCCAATTGACTGTGGGAAAGGAGATGAGCATTAGTGTCTCTTCCTCAATCTGCTTTCTTGGGGATAGGGCATTTGCAACTCTGTTTTCGGCCCCTTTTTGTACTCCACCACAAAATCGTAGCCTAGCAGCTTGGAAACCCATTTATGTTGCATTAGGGTTCCTACCCTTTGGTCCAATAGGTGCTTTAGATTTTGCTGGTCCGTCTTAATCTTGAAAGTCCCACCTAGTAGATATGGTCTCCATTTCACCACAACATTCACTAATGCGAAGAGTTCATTTTCATAGGTTGATATGTGTAGAGCCCTCCTGTAACACCCCGCTCCTTCCTTCTGACGTACGTTCTTTCCTTCTTACGTACGATTCTTCTTTTTGACGTAAGCAAGTTCTGAGGACGGAAATTATGTAACCGTTTGCCCCTTCTCTCTAACGACTGTGAGTCTCGTTATGCGTGTCGAACCTCGATGGCGTGTTCCTAAAGATATTATGTGACTTCTAAGGCATGCCCAATGTTTTAAATGTACTGAAAATATTTATATGGAGTATTTCCAGGGTTATTGAACTAAGCTTGATTTTAAATACGACAATTATAATATTCTTGAAGAGCTTTAAAAATATTATAATTGTCGGAAATAATTTTAATATTATTATTAAAATGATTTCAGTTATTTAAAATATTATGAGATTTAAATTATGTTTAAAACTCTAATTAAATTAAATGGTTTTATCCTTTTAAATATATTAAATAAGACTTCATCATTTATTAATGATGAAGGAATATTATTTTATAAACTGAAGTTAGTTTAAATAATATTCTACCTTAATTCCTCTAAGTGCTTTTAATTAAGTTAATGTTTACGCATTTTAAATCAGTGTTTTAATCCCCCACCGTAAGATCATTTTGAAGATCCCAAGATGAAGAGACTGGGTTAAATACCCAAACACCTCTTCCTTTTCCCACACTTTTCCACCCCCTCTCTCTTTCCTCCCTCAGCTCACGCGTACGCGGTACGCTGCCCCTCTCCAAGCCGATTCTTCCTCTGCCCAGCCCAGCGCTGCTGTGCGTCAGTGAGCCTCACCGCCCCTTCCACTGGCACCACCTCACTCCGACAAGTTCCCCCACACTGGTCTCCCTCTCTCATGCTCTTTCTTCCTTTCTCTCGGCAGTGCACAGCCCGAATGGGCTTGATGTTGCTGCGCCGCCGTGTGCCGTCCTCCAGCGCCACCACCTTTACGGTAGCCTCCCCTCCCACCGGCCATCCTTCTCCAGCAAGCTCGGCCTCCATCTCCCTGCCGTTTGCCCCCACGAAGTCCACCTCTCTCTTGCACGGGTTCTCCTCGTCCACCGTCGTACGTTGTCACCCACGGCGTGTGACCACCCTCTCCAGCATCCTTAGGCCACCACCAACCCATCCCAACCACCCATGGCCCCGATCTGCCACCCATGCATGCACACTTTCCCTCACTCTCTCTCACTGCATCTCTCCCTCTCACAAGGCCATTCCTCTCTCACCACCGAGCCTCCACGGCTCCACCAACAACCTCCCTTGGTCTAACCCTAAGCCCGAACCACCACTTTATGTGGTGGGTAGCCACTACACGTGATGGACAACCATTGCGCGTGGCTGACTGCCACTGTACACGGCTAGATCCGACGTGTTACGCTCCTTGCCACCATCACAAGGCCACCACGAGCCCTTCCAAGACCACACTTAACTATCCAAATGCCCAAATAGCCACCGTACATGGGTTAGCCGCCACGTACGACCCTTTGGGTATCATCGACTGTGACGATCGGTGAGCAACGCACGGGTTATCCTCTTGATGGTATAACCCTCTATCTCTCGTTATTTATGTTAGACGTTGATTAGTTGATTAGATTGTGGACTGTACTGTTGGTATTTGTGGAGTTCGCTGTGTTGTGATGTGCTGTGTAGTGAAGTGTGGTGCAGTGTTGTGGGCTGTGCTGTGTAGTGTTGTGGAGTATGTGCTGTAATGGAGGCGTGACGTTGTGTGGAATGGGAAAAGTATACGTTGAGTGTACTCTGTGTGGTGTAGCGTGTATGAAGGGAGTACATGTGGATTGTACTCCATGTGATGGAGTGATGCACCATATGACGTGTATGCTATAGTGGTGATGTGGTGTAGCGTGTGTGAAATGATTATACGTGGAGTGTACTCCAAAGGGTGTAGCGACACACCGTGTGACGTGTCACAGAGATAAGGATGGTTGTGTGGTTGATGGGCGTAGAGGGTGGTAAATAGTGTCGGGAACTGTGGAACAGTGTCCCGAAGTAGTTATGGCGTAGCCTATAGTCTGAGGTGACAAGTGTCACCGTAATGGACTCATGGCTGGGAGTATGAGTGAAGTAGTAGAACAAGTGTAAGAGTGCGCAGTGGAAGCATGACTGGGGAATGTCACGAAGTGACATGGTTACCAGCAGTTGTGCTTATGACGGATGAGGAGTTAGCATATGCATGGTGCAGCTGGATCGTGACAAGATGTCACGATATGATAGGAGTACGTGAGGAACCGTACTCGTGATGCATAAAGGTAGCGATGGGTGTATTGTTAGGATTGGGATGCGTGATTCCGTAGGTCGGAATCATGCATCGGAATGTGGTTAACAGGAAAAGGAAGACGACTGTTTTAGTGTCTTAATCCTAAGGTGAATCACGGGTTCACTTTAGTGATGAGCACTCGAGGCAAGAACATCGAGTTGGGAAGAGGTAGTGACCGTAAGTGGTCCTCGAAGGTGTTAGCATAGTAAAGGATACGTAAGAGCACGGGATAGAAGGAGAGTGTTCTAAGTGATGTGTAGCTCTATTTCTAGTTTAAGTTGCTTATGCATTATATAGAGAATGACGTTAAGGTTATGTGTATGCATGTAGGTTGCCATTTGACAAGCACATGAATGGACTGCATGATATGCAAGTAGCATGGAGTTCAGGTAAGTATTACGGTCATACTCTTCTAGAGTTTTTTAAAATATAAAGAAACGAAAATGAAACGCTTTTCCTTACTAAACGACACGAAAGATGTTTTACAAGAAAAACATGCTAAATATAAGTGTTCAAAGGTATACGTATGTACGGCCCTTCCTTGGCAGCCCCCTTTTACGCACCAAAAGTATTAGTTGTACGCATGTGAATGGATGACTATACGCTGTATCTATTGTATGTATTTTCTAAGAAAATCCATGAATTGATGAAAATGCATGAAAGACGATTTTCGGGCTTACGCCCCAAACGATGTTTTTCTTATGAAAAGAATGTTTTCTCATGAAAGGACTGTTAAATGAAAGAAAAGAAAAGAATGAAAGCTTTAGTTCTTTAGAGTTGACATGAATGAATGAATGAAAAGCAAAGAAAGACATGAAAGCATGAAATGTATGAAAATACGTAACGGCCACATGAATGAATGAAAAGGGTACCAATGAATGGGCAGATTGCAATGCCGGGTAAGTAGTACTGGAAGTGCACCCAGTGCTGCCCCCTGACTGAAAAGGGATTCCCAACCCGTGGCCATGGGCGGAGTCCGGGTCTAAAGGAAGTCCGCTAACCTCAACACACAGGGTGTAATAGTGTGTATTGGCCTATGAAAGTGATAAGAAAGAATGTATGAATGTATGAACGCATGAATGCATGAATGCATGAATGCACCGCACTCTTGAAGAAATGAAGGCACTGACGGGGGACATGTTTTACAAAAAGAAAGCCCATTTTAAAAGAAAACCTCATCCAGTGATGTTTTCAAATGAGTGCACGTATGCATGTATGCATGTACATATGGTATGTATGAATGATGAATGCATGAATGAAAACTTATGTTGTTATATTTTAACTGTATGAAGTAATGCTTACGAGTCATTGACTAATTTTAGTTTTTTATGCATGTCCCTCCCCCCACAGGAACTAAATAGTCAGGACGGACACGGCCCATGGGAAAGAGCAAGGAAGTCTAGGTATGAGTGTTTAAATGTATGAGAGGCCTTTTTATTGTTAAAATTGATGTTTTCCGCTATAAATCTTTTTTATTATCAAAGCATATTTTATTTTATAACGTAGAGTCTTGCACCCTGGGTATGGAAGCAAAAAGTTTTAAATTGAACGGTAATTCCTGTCGTCCTTTCTAAAATCATTTTATAAAAAGTCCCACCACAAGGATGGGCGTTACACCTCCCTTTAAGTGCTTGGCTGAAATATGCAATGGGTCTACCTTATTGCATATGGACAACTCCAATAGTCGTGGCTGGAGTATCGCACTTGATGGTAAAGGGTGCTGCAAATCTGGTAAAGCTAGTACCGGGGGCAAGAAACAACTTCCTTCAATTTATGGAAAGGGACTTTTGCTTCATCACTCCATTTAAATCCATCTCTCCTCAACATTCTGGTTAGTGGGCCAACGATGTCCCCGTAGCCCTTAATGAACTTTCTATAGTATCCGATCAACCCGAAGAACCCTCATAAGGCTTTGATATACCCTCGTAAGGGCCAGTCCTTCATGGCTTGTAATTTTTCTGAGTCCGCCTTCACACCTTGGCCAGAAATTAAGTGTCCCAAGTAGGCTACCTCTTTGCACCCAAACTTGCATTTAGAAAGCTTAGCATACAACTTGTGCTCCCTTAGAGTTTTGAGAGTCACCTGCAAATGTCTCAAATGGTTAGTTTCAAATTTACTATAAATTAGTATATCGTCAAAGAATACCAGTATAAACTTCCTCAAATGGGGTATGAACACCTCATTCATCAAGCTTTGAAAGGTGGATGGGGCATTACTTTGCCTGAATGGTATAACTAAGAATTCATAGTGACCCTCATGGGTCCTAAAGGCTGTTTTGTGTATGTCTGAGGGTTTCACTCGAATTTGGTAGTAACCGGATCTTAGATCTACCTTAGAAAAAACCATGGCACCATGCAATTCACCCATCAACTCCTCCACTATAGGTATGGGGAATTTATCCTTAATAGTGACTGCATTAAGGCCCCTATAGGCCACACACAATCTCCATGACCCATCCGCCTTCCTGACCAGCAACACCTGGGAAGAGTAAGGGCTTTGATTGGCCCCTATTGCTCCCGAATGTAACAACTCCTGCATTATTTTCTCAATCTAGTCTTTTTGGAAGTATGGGTAACATTTAGGTCATATGGAAATGGATTTTGTGTTGGGTATGAGGTTGATAGAATGGTCATGGGTTCGGGTAGGGGTAGGTCTTTGGGCTCTTCAAACACATCAAGATATTCTTTAAGTACTCTTTGTATTGCTGCTAGTGTTTTGTCTTCATTTTGTTGGTTTTCACCCTCCAAGACATGTAAAACTATGCCCTTCTTCTCCAATTTATTAAACATATTTAAAGAGCCTTCCTCAATTAATTTTGTGGCTGAAAACCCTTGTAATTGCACTGTTTTCCCCTTTACAGAAAATTTCATGATTAAATTTTGGAAATCCCACAAAACAGCTCCCAACCCTTGTAACCAATGGACTAGCGCATGCCCTTCAACTGTAAAGCTGGTGCCCTAAATTTTAACACACACCTCCTTGCACTTCCCTTCACTTGGGAGGACTTCCCCACTTGCTACTTTCACTTTCACTTTTTCCTTTTGATTAAATGGGTAGTTTGACTTGGTTTAATACGGCTGGATCCAAGAAGTTGTGAATTGATCCAGTGTCTATTAGTATTGTTACCCACTGAGGTCCAATCTTCCCCATCACATGCATGGTTTTTGAGTTTTGGGATCCTGTTAAAGCATGGAGAGAAATGTTTGGGTTGATGGGATTTTCTGGTTCTATTTTGAAAGATTCTAGGTTCTCAACCTCACTCATGGGTTCCTCCACATCCCCTTCTTTTTGAGATTCAAACAAAACCTCTTCTAACATGTACAACTTGGGGTTTTGGCATTTATGCCCAAGTGTCCACTTTGAATCACAGTAATAAAATAACCAATTTTCTCTTCTTTATTTCATTTGGTTTTGGTTTATCTTGTGGATATGTAGGTTTGGTTTGGGAAATGTTTTGGAAGGTTCACTAATGGGTAGGTTGGGTCTTTTTAGGATACCTGGGTTAGGAGAATACATAAGGCCTGACCTATTTGGTTTCTTGGACAAGTTCATGTTTTCCTCTTGTATTTTAGCTAGATTGTAGGTAGTAGTTAAGTTGGGTGGATTGAACATTCTAACAGTTAGTCTAATCTCATCATTTAGACCTTTGAGAAAACAACTTAACTTATATTGTTCTGATAAGCCCCTAAACCTATTAGATAAATATTCAAATTTATCCTAGTATTCCTCCACTATACTGCTTTGCTTCAACCGAGTCAGAGACTCCATTGGGTCATCATACCCATTTGGACCAAACCTGGCCAGCAAGGCCTTAGTCATAGAATCCCACTCATGTGCTCATCCTGATTCTTCCCAATCTTGGAACCAAGTTAAACCTTTCCCATCCATATGGAATGAGGCTAACTTAAGTTTGTGTTGTGGAAGGGTGTTAGGGAAAACAAAAAATTGTTGTACCTTGTAGATCCATCCCGTTGGATCATCTGCATGGAAAGTGGGAAAATCAAGTCTCACCATCCTTGTTTGAACATCACCAACAGCCCTCGAGTTCCCCTCTTCCTTGTGGGCATGCACTCCATATGAAGATCCTCTAGGGCTATGATTGTGACCTCTCCTCTACAGCTCACCTGAGATTATTGTTAACTGTTGTAGCATTGTATCAGTTTGTCTTTTTAGGGCCAACATTTCAGTTTCTAGGGTTTTATAATGGGAATCTGTTGTCTTTTTTAGATTGTTTAGCCCCTTTTGTAAATCCTTGAGCCTTGTGATTTCTTCCATCTTTGAAAAAAGGTAGTGTAGGTTTTTCACAGGAGGTGTCTCTAGTAGCACTTTGTAACAGGCTTAAGGTAAAGGCTATAGAAACTAGGGTTTTTCTCTCTTTGAGGGGAGCTCCTCCAGAAATGAGAGAATGAGAGAGAAGAGAGAGAAATAGAAAATGAAAAGAAATTTGTAATTTCATTCAGCAAACAATAGCAAATGACACTGTCTAGCTTATAAAATGTCAGGCTAATGGTAAGGATAAAGCAAAATAGACAAAGCAACAAGTAGACCATGTAAGGTCCCCACGAAATAAGGCCAGAAGGCTTGTCCAACATTAGGAAGCAATAAACGACAGGCTCAAGGGAACATACTCCCTGCCCACTACCTAACAATGCTAGTAATAGAAATAAAAAGGCCTCCAACGTTCCTGAAGCGTCCATGGGTTTGGGCCCAGCTCACTAGCCATCTGTTTGACCAACCTTCACTTACTTCACTTTAGTTCCAAGCTTTGACCGAAGCCCTTGACAACTACTCCTCCTTCTTCCCACAGAATGCCCCTTTTTCATCCCATCTGTTGAAACCCTAAGAATGGTCTCTAGGAAGCCGTGTGACATTTTGTTACAGCTGTAGTACAAGGGACTCTGTGTGAACCCAAGCACCTACTTACCATGTTCTCCATTTAGCGTTGGTAATGGCAATAGATACAGAAGAGCGTCTCAGGTTAAGTTTGACAGACATAGAATATCTTGTAGGATCTCAACTAACCATGCCAAGGCTGGGATATTTTCCAAAGCTCTCTTGATTGTTCTCATAATGCTTTCCACTTAAGGCTTGGGTTCTTGAATGTAACAGATCTATAAAATAAACTTGTATTGATAGCAAATCTCACTTCGAGGGTGAGTACCTCCAGAAAAAGTTGTAAGAGAGAAATAAAGATTTATAATACTTTTATGATAAAACCCTAATACAGATAGACTAAACCCTTACATACTGATGCCCTCATTGTGTGCCAACTCTACTGGACTGAAACTAGGAAATTAAGTAAAAAACAAACCCAGTGTTGCGGCCCATGGCCCAACCTAGTTACAATACTACTAATTAAGGATTACTAAACTACTATGACTTCAAACAGGCTGTAGCCCACAACAAGCCCATCGTAACCATGGCCCATCCCAAGCCTTTGTCTTCAAGGGAATAATCCCACGCAACAACAAGACTTCAGATCACTTCTCTTCAACATCAAGTACACCAAGCCCATCATAACCATGGCCCATCCCAGGCCTTAGCCAACAAAGTACTTTCCTCTGGAACCCTAACTCCATTCGTCTTCTTCCTTTCACACGACCAGGCCTCTCTCATGAGTTCTTCCTCTTCACATGGCCCTCATGTGTTCTTCCTTTTCTCATAGTTCTCCTGGCCCGATTGTTACAATGAATTGCATCGTACCTCTTAGGTCACATTTGTGTTCACAACTCCTCTCATCTCATCTAATCATTATAACTTTTTCAAATCCCAAAACAAAATTAATATTAAAAAAATATATTCTAACAATATTTTATTCAACTTTTAACTTTAATCTCAACTCATTTCATCTGCGAAAATAAATAAGGTCTAAATAGTGTTATTTATGGGTCTCTAAACAGAGGTTTCAGAAGGAGTTTATCTAGTTATGGAAGCTTGGCTCAGAGGTTTTTTTCTCAAGATGTGAGTTTAACAAATAGATATGAAAACATTGGTGTTCGTGGTAAAGAGGGTGATGGGAAGTCCTTGAGCTTCCAACCATTTAGTGAACACGGGAAAGGAGCAAAAGCATTGGCTGCTCACATGAAAAAAAAGCTGCAAATTTGAATATTTCAGCCTCTAAAGATGTCGACATGATGACTTCTAGTGAACAATTAGTGGGAGATGGGAGTAAGGATGTGAAGCTGGGATCAAATATTTCAATTTCTCCTGTTAAAAATGATAATCAGAACACTAAAGTTCATGGGAAACAAAAGCAGCACTCAAGAAGCAAGAAAAACAAGGTGCATAAAGTTGCTGCTAATGCTTCAGAAGAAGCAGTTGAAGCAAAAGGACCCCAAAGTTCTTCTCAACCAAAGATGCCGAATGTTGGCAAAAGATGCAAGAATTCCACACAGGCGTTAGAGGTTAGTGGTTACTAATTTGTAGGATCACCAAATTGACTTATTTATATATAAAAAAGATGTAACCGCATCAAAGTTAAGTCCTTTATTTCATTAGAACATTTAAGCTAACACCTCAGTTTTTGAGAAGAGTTTAGTTGAATGAAAGAAATGGGAACTCTTGTAGAAAGGTGAAATCTATCAAAGCAGCTAACAAGTCACCAAATAAACAGAAGTCACAAGAGAGGCCAATTGAATAATCAGGGTCCAAAGACATTGAAACAACTATATTCCCCCCTTGTGAAATCTGTAGTGGTGGTAGAGTCTACAACAAAGGCTAAGGTTATTCAGGGCTACCTTGGTGATATGTATGAAGTATTGCCTAGCTATGATTGGCTAGCTATGGTCATGTAAGAGACCTAGCTGCAAGGTCAAGATCTGTGCGGCCTGATGATGACTTAGCATGGTGTGGGAGGTCCCATCCGCCTCCTGGACCCATCTGAAGAGCATCAAAGTTGCACTAAGTAGGTATGGTTCTCATTGCCTTCAATCACCTTGAACTATTCTAGAGTAGAGTATTGAACAAACTACATAAGCACAATGGAGCATTTTTCTTTTGTTGTACATATCACCTTATGTTTAATTTTAAGTTTGAGGTGTTTTTTCTCTGTGTGGTCATTTTCATAATACTTAGTGATGTTGATGCATTATGCTAATATTGTTAGTTTTTATTTGTGGTTTTTTATTATTATCTCTACCTTACTTGTGCTTTTTTGTTTCCAAATTTTCTCATTCATGTTTCCTTGTTTCTCAGAGTAGAAAATCTTATCCTTGCATTAGATCCAGACCGTGATGGAGAGGCTAATGCTTGGCACATCATTGAGATGCTGCAGCAATAGGATGCGTTACGTGAAGACATTAACATTGCAAGGGTTGTCTTTCACGAAATAAGGGAGTCCTCCATCAAAAGTGCTCTCGAAGCTCCAAGAGAAATTGATGTAAACTTGGTTCATGCTTATCTTGCACGGCGTGCTCTCGATTATTCGATTGGATTTAACATTTCACCATTATTATTGTTGATGTCGTGTTTCGCATCCCAAGCTACACCACGGCGACCAAACCACAAGTGACTTGCAACAACGAAAGAGGATTGGCCTTGGCGGTGCCCGTGGACACTCCGATGCCTAAGTAAGTGATAGCCCTTTGGTGGCGAGTAAAGTTCAGAAGGTTAGAGAGAATTGTAAAGGGTTTCGAGAGCCTTCCCATTATGGGGATGGCTTATATTTATACCTGTTTCGGACTCTTCTGCCGAGAGTGATTGTGGCATGTCAGGCCGTACCTGAATTAGTCCTGCCACCACTCCCCCTCCCTCTTACTGGCGCAGTGTGTCAGTTCTTAGCTTAGTCAGCCGGGGGGAGATCGTGGTGTGTTAGGCTGTGTCTAGTTGCACCTACTGCCACCTTTTGGCGGTGTCAAGTCATGGCCAATCCGTCTCACATCCTCTGGTTGCACAATATTGCGTGCCGGGTCCTCTGACACATGCATTGAATGCGACATGCCGTAAGTCTGACAAGGCCACGACTAGGCACGTCTAGCCGTCTGCACACGATAAGGTATCCTGGGTGATGCCTATCAACGGACAGCTTTGCTGTCCACACTTCTTTCCTTATTTTAGCCCACAATTGTTTCCTTATTTCTCCATTCATTATTCTGTACAGTTAGCATACATTATTTGACAGATTATAGTTTACATGTATAGGGCTAGAATCATGCGGGAACTTATTTGCTTTCCATGTAATGCTTGGTTACTACATGAAGTGTTTCATCGTTTCCCCTAATGCCTATTGGTGGCTGAATTCATTTAGTTGCATAAAATTTTGATTTTTTTTGTGGAGTATAAGTAACTAATCTATCTAATTCTTGTGATGGTCAATTATTTTTTTTAGCAAAACATTTTTTAGCTAGCACATTACTACCATAATTAAGGGCTTGTGGGATGCGACTTTGGTTGTCACTAGTGAAGACAACAATTTTGCCTTGGTACGATAAGGATGAGACAAATGCAGCCAGATTGCTCATTATATGATGGGTAGCCCTAGTGTAAATGTAAAAAATAATTTATAATTGAGTTTGGAAGATTAATACATAATATCCACGTGATGATTTGTTTGATGCAGAACAAAACTCGAGTTGTAAAGTTGTGGACATACGATAGCCATGTCTCCGAAGAGAAAAAAAAGTATACATACCCAAGTCAATCAAAAAAGAGAATCCAAGATACTCCCATAGGATTGCTTCTGCTATTGATAAGAAGACCAGTGCTTTAGGTTATGAAACTAAGGCTATTTGATGATTATTTTGAATATACTTCCCATAGATTTGTTGGAAAAGAGGTATTTGTGGCTAGTAGCAACCCCACTTACCATCCAAGTTCCATGGGTTCTTGAATCTTGATATTGCCGCTAGTCATCATGTGTCCACATCGATCATGGTTTAGCTCATATGAGTCATGTGAAGGTGGGCATGTCTTGATGGGAAAGAATTCCATGAGTCAAATCATGGCGAACTTGTTTGTATGTACAATGGCTTTAAGGAAGGTTCTCATATTAGATAATGTAAGAAAGTGATGACTTGTAGCAATAGATTGGTGTTGTATTTGCAAGAAGAGTATTACTTTATGGAACATGGTCTTTAGCCTTTTCTGGGTTGTTTGGGTCATGCCTTTATGGGTGATGGGTATTCTAGCTCATTAGAAAGGGCAGCTTGGGTTCGGCCATGGCTGACTTCTCAACTTTAATTTTTCAGTTGGATTTGGTTGACCTTCCTTTAGATGGGGGAGATTTTACTTGGTTTAATGGGAGGGCTTGGTCTAGGTTGGACAAATTTATTATCTCTCCTTCTTGGGAGGCTCACTAACTTCCTAACCTATACAAAAAAGGTATCCCTAGGCTTTGTCCTAATCATTTTCCCCTCTTAATGGATTATGTGGGTCTCCATGAGGGGTGGAGATACTTTAAATTCGAGAACATGTGGCTGAAGGTCGATGGGTTTACGAACAAGGTTAGATCTTGGTGGTCCTCATATCCATTTTCGGACACTCCTAGTTTTGTTTTAGTTGGAAAACTTAAAGCCCTGAAAAATGACTCGAGAAAATGGAATATGGAAGTTTTTGGGAACATTAATGACTGGTGGAACATTTAGTTTCAAAAGATGCAACGTTTTGATGAAAAAGAGGTTGATGGAGCCCTCTCGGTTGAAGACAAGGCAAGGAAAATGATTGTTTTAACTAAGCTGGAAAAAATACTCTTATGAAGTAGATCTCTTGGAGACAACAATCTCGGGCTCTTTGGTTGAAGGAAGAGGACAAGAGCACAAAGTTTTTCATGACAATTATAGCTTTGACGGCATTTAGAAAAAGGTTGATAATTGAACTAAATCTATGCAAGTAAATTAGTAGTTTGTCAGCGTTTATATTGTTACGTTGGTAATAATATATAGTTTTGGCGGCGTTTCCAAAAACATTACTAATTGAACTAAATCTACATCGGTAAATTAGTAGGTTGCCGGCGTGTATATTGTTACACTGGTAATAATATATAGCTTTGATGGCGTTTAAAAAAGTATCGAAAATTGATCAATTATAAACAGGTAATTTAGTAGTGTGCCAGCGTTTATATTGTTACGTCGGTAATAATATATAGCTCAAAGATGCAAGACTATTATAAATTTATTGGTAGTTAAAGAAATATTAAAAATAATAAAAAAACTAATTTAAATGATACGAAGAAAAAAATACTTAAGTTCTTGCCACAAAAAAGGGAAAAAGAAATCATAATGTATCACTACCACCACCTCTCCTGCTCAACAAACAAAAACAAGATCATAATAAAATCTTAAGGAAATTATAAAGAAAATATGATGTGTCAATACATGGCATAACCATAAATATTATTTCAATTAACGAAAGTTGCAAATACCATTAAACTAAAATGTTAATATAATTTGATATTTTTTTACTTATAATCCACTCAATCCTCGTTGTTCTCTTCCTCTTCTTCTTCCTTTTCATCATCTTTCTCTTCCTCTCTATTTGGTTTTATCCTAAAGCCTACATATAAATTCAAATGAGGGTCCAAAAATTCTAAAATAAGGTTGATTGATATCAACTAAACATATGTGGTGTGCTCACCTATTCATGCACGAATGTGTTTACTAAGTTTCGCAATTCAGTTAATTCGTTTTGCATTTTATCAAACTCTTCCTTGGATATACCATCTTCTTACTTAGAAGTTGGTAGTGAATGTTGACAAGTTTACCTTGTAGGGGTTGGCCCAATCTCCAATCTCCAAACTGTGCATACGTCCAGGCCGTTTTGGGCCCATAACTTTAGAATAAACATCATCTAATGCCCAAGCCATGGTTCCTCCAGACCCCATTTCTATGAGACTTGTGTCCTGTGTTAAAATTTTATTCATCTCAGCCTGTAATAGATAATAAATACACATTCTTCATCTTATAAATCCATTAAAATTTGAAAGTAAAAAATTTGAAAATAAACATACCACTTTCTTCCTCGTCTCATCATTGTAGTGCATGTCATCCTTTCTCTTATGGGGTGTAAATATTCTAGATTAAGCACATATCAAAAATAAAGAATTAACAAATATTCAACAATAAATAAATACTAATTAAACAAATACCACATCACGGGCATATCTTGCATAACTTTTTGATCCTCCGTTATAAACAACCACCTGCTTCTTATGTCACTCCTTGTTTTTATTACATTTTGACTACAACTTCACAAAGATTATGAGAATTATGATTAAAATAACTAGTTGGTTGACTTTCTAAAGCTATAAGAGAAATGCACGCATTGTTACCACATATTCTGGATTGAACCAAAGATTAATTAACTCCACTAGTTGCGATAAGTCCACCATATCGAGACTTGCCCTTGCCACAACTTGTGCTGTAGATGTTTCTTTTTCATGAAGCAACTTTTTCTTGAATTCGTGCTTGTAGTCTTTGCATTTCTTCCCCAGGTCCTTTAGTAGCCATTTTTTGAATGCATCCAATTTGTCATTAGGAACTTTAAACTTGCCCTATAGTCAAAATAAAATTGCACAAGTATATGTCTTGCTTTCTAACAAAATTTTCAAAATATACCTATTTAATTAATAATAATAGTTTAATACAAGTTCTATATCAATAAGACCCCATGCTTCCACCATTATGGTTGTAGGCACCGACCTCCAATCCTTATAAATTATTGGAACCAACCTATTAGTTCTCGCTATCAGGCCACCAAACCTTGCCACCTTTAAGTCTTGCTTTTTGATGGGTTGACCAAGACTAGAGCTCCATATCAATTCGCTTCCCTTCTGGAAGATGCCAAATGTCATGAATCGAATGAAATGGTCTCTTTACTCTACCTCCATTACTATCTGCATAAAGGGATTTAGTGACATTGTTACTATTTTGTAAATATGCATTCATAGTGAAATAAATAAGAAGTAAGAAAAACAAAAAATACCAACAAAACGATCTCCAATGTCAGAACACAAGTCGGCATTTTTTGCTTCCAAATATAGTTCTATTCGTACAAATGTGCATGGCAGGGTCTCTCTGTTGATCTCTGTATGTGTGGATATCTGGCCTCCCATTTGTGTCAATGTAGAAGGTTGGGTCCCTTTCTGTGAAGATAATGATGATTGGGAAGGACAATCTATAGAAGGTGATGACTCCACAATCCTATCAACGGAAGGGGGCGGCCCATCGATAGAGTGTAATGAATGGGCCACCCTATCAAGGGATTGGTATGATTGCGTCTCACTATAGACAGTTGATACTGAAATAGATTGTCTTCACAAGTGTGGTCTGATAGTCTTTGCCGTCTTTTTTGGACCCATTGTACCTATACTAAAACAAGTCGTTATATTTGCAAATCAATAGAAATAATAATATTTGGAGCATAACATGAGAGAGAAGTAAAGTTATAAGAGATATCATGTAAGTTAAAAATACTATACAAAAAATCCTTCAAATTAAAAAGTCTAAATATATATTTCTTACACAACACTATTAAGGAATTTCGTTCGTCGTTCCATCTATGTCATTTTGCAAGGACACAACATCGTCAAAAGCAGATTCAATAGCTTTATCATTGTAAGTGTTACAATATTCATTGACTAAATATTTATCATCATCGTCATCAGTCACTTCCTCTTCACCATTGTCATATACGTCTCTCAGTTTTATCTTAATGAAGACAATCCAATTTGGGCATCTTTCATCTGCTACATAATATACTTGGAAAGATAAAGTGAACAGATCATTAGTAATTCGATTACCGGTATTTACTAGATGAAAAAAATTTAAAAGACTAAAGCCAAACTCGTCCTCCTTGAAACCTTTACTACTAGTAACATCTTCCAAATCACATTTAAATAACATATATGGAAACCCATCATAATACATAACCTCAATTACTGTGTTAATTGGCCATACCAAGTAGGGCCATCTTCAGTACACACACTAACACCACAATTCTGAGTTTTCTTTCTATTTTCGTGATTCCTAGTGCGATATTTTGTGTCATTGATGACAATTCGTTTAAATTTTGTTTGCAACTTGCATGGGACCTTTAGAATGCATTACGACTTTATGGCCTAATTCACTTCTTCCATTGTCATCTATTTTCATTACCTGAAAGGTTGGATTATTAGCATTGATTAAAATCACGAAAACTAGAGAGACATAATAAATTATGTGATATAATATTGAATGGGGTGTAAATAGTACATAGTCTTGAAACCAATTACAAAATTGGTCTTGGTGCCCTTCTGTAGTTCATCATTCGATAAATGATTCTCATCAATTGTATTCCTCAATATTTCCAAGTGCATCCTATGTATGTACACAACATCACAAATGTATGTTTTGATTACACAAATATAAATAAAATATAATTTAATTCATACGTATTAAGCAATGCAACTCACATGCGGAATAGAGTGAAATCATCAAAGTTGAAGTGAATATAGTGATGTGCATGAGTCCACGATGTAAAATCAAGGCGAACGTCAAGAACTTCCCCTTTAGAATCATCCGGGTTTCTAGATGGTCTATTGAAAATCATTTGAGCAGATTCTAAATAACAAGAACAAAACGTCAATAATTCCTCTAGCAAATATCCTTCAGTAATGGAACCTTCTGGCGTAGCTTTGTTACACACATAAAACTTAAGTCGGTGTAGGTATCTATCACAAAAATCATGAGATGACTTTTACTATTTTTTTAAAAATATGTTTTTACTTTAATAGATTTATGTGTTTTTAATTCAATAACTATAGCATACATTTCAATGGGATACATCCATCGATAATGAACGGATCCTCCAAGTTTACATTCTGCAACTAAATGTATAATTAAGTGCACCATAACCGTGAAAATGATGGCATAAATATCATTTCCAATTGGCACAATATGTAAGAAATTCTAGATTCCAATCTGTCCAAATCTTCAAGCCGCATCTTTCTCAAACAAATTCTCCCTCAGAATCCAAATAGCTCAATTAAGGGTTCTATTACCTTCTGAGGTAATGACTCACGTAATGCAATTGGCAGGAGTTGTTGCATCAGTAGATGACTATCTTGACTCTTCATGCCCACTATAGTACGGTATTGAAGCTTGACACAACATCCAGATGGTTATTCTTCAAATGTTTCACATTGTGTCAAGCTTCAACATCGTACTATAATGGGTATGAAGAGTCATGATAACCATATAATGATGCAACAGTTTCTGCCAATTGCATTACGTGGGTCATTGCCTAAGAAGGTAATAGAAACCTTAATCGAGCTATCTGGATTCTTCATGGGAATTTGTTCGAAAACGATGCGGCTTGAGATTTAGACCGATTGAAATTTAGAATATCCTACATATTGTGCCAATTGTAAATGATATTTCTGCCATCATTTTTCATGGCTATGGTGCACTTGATTATATATTTAGTTGCAAAATGTAAACTTGGAGGACCCTTACATTACCGATGGAAGTATCCCGTTGAAAGGTATGTTATAGTTATTGAATTAAAAACACATAAATCTATTAAAGTAAACATATTTTTTTAAAAATAGTAAAAGTCATCTCATGATTTTTGTGGTAGGTACCTACACCGACTAAAGTTTCATTAGCATAACAAAGTTGTGCCAGATGGTTCCATTTTTTAAGGATATTTGTTGGAGGAATTATTGACGTTTTGCTCTCGTTATTTAGAATCATTCAAACGGTTTTCAATAAACCATCTAGAAACCCGAATGATTCCAAAGGGAAAGTTCTTAACGTTCGCTCGATTTTACATCGTGGACTCAAGCACATCGCTATATTCTCTTCAACTCTGATGATTTCACTCCATTCCACATGTGAGTTGCATTGCTTAATGCATATGAATTAAATTATATTTCATTTATATTTGTGTAATCATAACATACATTTGTGATGTCGTGTACATATATAGGATGCACTTAAAAATATTGAGGAATACAATTGATGAGAATCGTTTTTCCAATGATGAACTATAGAAGAGGCACCAAGACTAATTTTGTAATTGGTTTCAAGACTATGTACTATTTACACCCCATTCAATATTATATCACATAATTTATTATGCCTCTCTAGTTTTCGTCATTTTAATCAATGCTAATAATCCAGCCTTTCAAGTAATGAAAATGGATGACAATGGAAGAAGTGAATTGGTCCATAAAGTCGTAATGCATTCTAAAGGTCCCATGCAAATTGCCAAAGAATTTAAGCGAATTGTTAGCATTGCACAAAATATCGCACTAGGAATCACAAAAATGGGAAGAAAACTCAGAATTGTGGTGTTAGTGTGTGCACCGAAGATGGCCTTGCTTGGTATGACCAATTAACACACATAATTGAGGTTATGTATTATGATGGGTCTTGATATGTATTATTCAAATGTGATTCGGCAAACATTAGTAGGGGTAAAGGTTTCAAGGTGGACGAATTTGGCTTTAGTCTTGTAAATTTTTCTCATCTAGTACACACTGGTAATCGAATTACTGATGATCCTTTCGTTTTATCTTCCCAAGTATCTCAAGTATATTATGTGGCAGATGAAAGATGCCCAAATTGGGTTGTCGTCATTAAGACAAAACCAAGAGATGTGTATGACATTGGTGAAGAGGAAGTGACTGATGACGATGAGGATGAATATTTAGTAAACGAATATTGTAACACTTACAACAATACAGTTATTGAACATGCTATTGACGAAGTTATGTGGACGCGAAATGACATAGATGGAATGACGATCGAAATTCATTAATAGTGTTGAGTAAGAAATATATATTTAGACTTTTTAATATGAATGATTTTTTATTTTTTATTTTTAACTTACATGATATCTTTTATAACTTTACTTCTCTCTTATATCATGCTCCAAATATTATTGATTTGCAAATATAACGACTTTTTTTTATAGGTACAATGGGTCCAAAAAAGAAGGCAAAGACTATCAGACCACACTTGCAAAGACAATCTACTTCAGTACCAGCTGTTTACAGAGACGCAATCATACCCATCCCTTGATAGGGCGGCCCATTCATTACCCTCTATCGATGGGCCGCCCCCTTCTGTTGATAATCCGGTGGAGTTATCACCTTTTGTGGATTGTCCTTCCCAGCCATCATTATCTTCAAAGAAAGGGACCCAACCTTCTACATCGATACAACTAGGAGGCCTACTATCCACACATACAGAGACTAGCAGAGAGACCTAGCCATACACATCTATACCAATAGCACCACATTCGAAAGCAGAAAATTTAGACTTGTGTTCTGACATTGGAGATTGTTTTGTTGTCATTGTTGGTATGTTTTTGTTTTTCTTACTTCTATTTATTTGACTATGAATGCACATTTACAAAATAGTAACAATGTCACTAAATCCATTTCTGCAGATAGTAATGGAGGTAGAGTAAAGAGACCATTGCACTCAATTCATGACATTTGGCATCTACCAGAAGGGAAACAAATTTATATGGAGCTCTAGTCTTGGTCAACCCATCAAAAAGCAAGACTCAAAGGTGGCAATGTTTGGTGGCCTGATAGCAAGAACTAATAGGTTGGTTCCAATAATTTACAATGATTGGAGGTCAGTACCTACTACCATAATGGAGGAAGTGTGAGGTCTTATAATGGTATAAAACTTGTATTAAACAATTAAATTAAATAGGTGTATTTTGAAAATTTTGTTAAAAAGCAAGACATATACTTGTGTAATTTTATTTTGACTATAGGGCAAGTTTAAAGTTCCTAATGACAAATTGGATGCATTCAAAAAATGGCTACTAAAGGACCTGGGGAAGAAATAGAAAGACTACAAACACGAATTGAAGAAAAAGTTATTTCATAACAAAGACACCTCTGCAGCACAAGCTGTGGCAATGGCAAGTCCCGATATGGTGGACTTATCGCAACTAGTGGAGTTGGCCAATCTTTGGTTCGATCAAGAATATATGGTAACAATGCTCGCATTTCTCTTATAGATTAGGAAAGTCAACCAATTAATTATTTTAATCATAATTCTCATAATTTTTGGGATCTTGTAGTCAAAATGTAATAAAAAAAAGAGTGTCATAAGAAGCAGGTGGCTGTTCACAGAGGAGGATAAAAAAGTTATGCAAGATATGCCCATGATGCGATATTTATTTAATTAGTATTTATTTATTGTTGAATATTTGTTAATTCTTTGTTTTTGATATTTGTTTAATCTAAAATATTGGACGCATCAAAAATCAATTGGAGCATTGCTAAGTTGAGCCCAATTGTTTGTCACGACCCATAAGAGAAAGGATGGCACCCACTACAATGATGAGACAAAGAAGAAAGTGATATGTTTATTTTCAAACGTATTACTTTTTAATTTTAATGGTTTTATAAGATGAAGAATGTGCATTTATTATCTATTACAGTTTGAGACGGAGAAACTTTTAACACAGGACACAAGTCCCATAGAAATGGGGTCACGAAGAACCATGGCTTGGGCATCAGATGATGCTTATTCTAAAGTTATGGGCCTAAAATGGTCTGGACGTGTGCGTGGTTAGGGGTTTGGGCCAACCCCTACAAGGCAAACTTGTCAACATTCACTACCAACTTCTAAGCAAGAAGATGGTATATCCAAGGAAGAGTTTCATAAAATGCAGAACGGATTAACTGAATTGTGAAACTTAGTAAACACATTCGTGCATGAATAGGTGAGCACGCCACATATGTTTAGTTGATATCAATCAACCTTATTTTGGAGTTGTTGGACCCTCATTTGACTTTATATGCAGGCTTTCAGACAAAACCAAATAGAAAGGAAGAGAAAGATGAAGTAGAGGAAAATGATGAAGAGGAAGATGAAGAAGAGGAAGAGAATAACGAGGACGAGAATTGAGTGGATTATAAGTGAAGAATATCAAATTATATTAATATTTTAGTTTAATGGTATTTGCAACTTTCCTTAATTGAGATAATATTTATGGTTATGCCATATATTGACGCATCATATTTTCTTTATAATTTCCTTAAGTGTGATCTTGGTTTTGTTTATTGAGCAGGAGAGGTGGTGGCAGTGACACATTATGATTGGTTTTTTCCTTTTTTTTTTTTTTTTTTTTTTTTGTGGCAAGAACTTAAGTATTTTTTTCTTCGTATCATTTAAATATGTTTTTTTTATTCTTTTTAATATTTCTTTAACTACCAATAAATTTATAATAGTCTTGCAAGTTTGAGCTATATATTATTACCGGCATAACAATATACAAGTCGGCAAACTACTAATTTATAGGCATAGATTTAGTTCAATTATCGGTCTTTTTTTAAATGTCGCCAAAGCTATATAGTATTACCAGCGTAATAATATAAACGCATACAAACTACTAATTTACCAGCGTAGATTTAGTTCATTTTTTTTTAAATACCGCCAAAGTTATATATTATTATTGGCGTAATAATATAAATGTCGATAAACTACTAATTTATTGGCGTAGATTTAGTTCAATTATCTGCATTTTTTTACATGTTGCATAAGCTATATATTATTACCGATGTAACAAATAAATGCCGGCAAACTACGAATTTACCGATGTATAATTAGTAAGTTGTTGTCATTGCCAAAGCTATATATTATTACCGATGTAACAATTAAACGCCGGAAGACTCAATAATTTACCGGCGTATAATTGATCAATTATTGGCGTTGTTTATTATTACCAGCGTAACAATATAAATGCTAGCAAACTACTAATTTACCGGCATATAATTGATCACTAGCGCATAATTGATCAATTGTCGGGCTTTTTTTAAACGCTGCCAAAAATTATATCTTATTACCGGCGTAACAATATAAACGTCGGCAAACTCAATAGTTTACCGAGGTAAAAAATAAGCGCCGACAAAAATATATTTTTACCGGCACATAAACAAACACCGATAATATAAATATCGGCAATGCTTAATTTTTTTTGTAAGTTTCAGTCATATAATTACCTTTGAGAAATAAATAGGAATGACTTCACCATTCCAAGGTATTACAAATGATGATGTCAGGTTTTCATAACATTTTATGCCACATTGCACACCAAAATTTACTATAGCGGGGCAGAACTAAACCCAACATTGGATTAGATATTAATATTGTGATGCCTGAGAATTGTAGAGAAGTATGATATAGGATGGGTGAACTGTGAAGGCATTGTGTGGGTACCAAGGCTACAACAAAACTGCTTATTTGCGACCAGTTATTTCCAGCGAAATGCCTATTTTCAGTTAAAATGAGTATGTTTTCGTCATAAATAGTCATTTTTGTTGCAAAAAAAATGATCACAAATATCCATTTTTTTTTGTAGCCTTTTGGTTATGTACTTATTGTTAGGGTTAGGGGCTCCAGATATAATAATATATGTTAGATCCCAACCCAGATCCAAAGAAACCAATTTTTATTTGAGATCGATGCTCCAATTGTAACTTCAACTACTCCTTTCGAGACGTAGTATCCTTGATCGAGGCATTAATGATATCAAGTAAAGACATGAAATTCCAAATGATACATACATGGAGCATAAAGGAGATAGAAGGTAAATAAAAAAAGACACTATCATGATATATACACATCTGAGACATAGCAGCGGCAATGACGCTAGGGTGGTACATTTGAGGTTGCTGAAAAAGGGCTTGTTGAATTAGGGCTTGCTGTTGTTGTTGCTGAAGCTTCAGCCTCTGTTGCATATTCCTCTCTCAACCTATGTATATTTTTGTTCCCAACAAATAGTTAGATAGATCACAACTTTCAAGACGATAACATTATTATGATTCCCTCAGTTCGTTTCCAAAACAAAACGTAGGAAAGCGTTCGAGCAAGAATTACGATTCCAAAAACTCTGCAATCTCTTTTCATTCATTGTTTCCTTTTGTCGAGAGGTTTTTTCAGTAATATTATTAATTAATATTGAAAGTCGAAGAAGAAAGAGAACCTAGAGAGCTGATCGACGAGAAGTGAGTACTCCGTTTCTCGAACTTTGACTTTGTAACTTGTTTCTTCGTATAGGGTTTCGTATTTGTAATGTAGTTTATCGGAGCATCTCTAAAGACGGGAAAGGCACTCTCGCTTCAGGTTGTTTGAGGTTTTTTCTTTATTTTTTTTTTGCTTTTCAAATTTCAAAATTATATTGGGACAAAACATGATAATATTAGAGAAATAATAAAGTTATAATGCTTTTACAAATAAAGTTAGGAAGATGCTTTGTTGACCGACAAAGTATACCGATGGAGTGTACCCAGTACTGTTTCCCCCCTCCCCCCTAAATGTGTGTTTATTTTTAGTATTTAAAAAAAACATAAATATATTTAAAAAAAGAGGAAAAAAAATATTTGCAATCATAAATTGTGCAATTACCACGTAATCACTTTGAAAAAAGTGAATAAAACATGAAATAAAATTACTTTTTTAATAGTGGACCTTACTTTTTTTCAAAACGATTATGCAACATTTACGCACTTCATGATTGTATGTAAAATTACTCTTTAAAAAAATCACAATACACTATTCGGTATTCAATTTGGTACCTTTTCTAAGTGGTCCTAGCAGGTTCCATTATGTTCTCTCTTTTTTATTTTACAAAGATAACTAATGAAATTATTTCATTTTATAAAAATAATTTTAATTTTACATAGTTATTCTTAATTTGAAATAAAATTATAAAGATGGAAAAAGCATTAAAGGTGTATTACTATTGTTAAAAATATTATTCTAAGAACTTTTTTATATTCATATAATTAAAAACATCTCATTAAATATTAATATTTATATAATTAACCTTTTAGATATAAAAATTTGTGATAATATGATAGAATTAAATTATTTATTTTCGTAAAAATTATCCAAGTTAAAATGATTAACTTTTGTCAGAAAAATTCGACTTATCATCCTTATCACACCTACATGTGCGTGGTGTAAGAACAATGAGTAGAACTCATTTTGCTATAGAAAAATATTTGATTTACAAAGGCATCTCACAAAAATAAGCCCACAATGTGATTTGTTTTAGTACATCAAATTCATTGTCCTTTTATTAAATAAAGCTGATAAATCGATGTGACTAAATGTAATATGTTACATGTATTTTTCGTAAAATTAGTCTGCACCTCTGTATCTTAGCAAACCAAAGAGGAAACAACGTCATAAAGGTAGTATTTTTATGCAATCCATTATTGCCAATAGCAAGAGGTAATAATTCACTGAAATCTTCAGCTTTGAAAGCAAGAACTAGCGTTCATAGCTAGTGAAAAAGACGGCAGAGGGTTACTTAATAAAAAAGAAGCAAACAAAGAGATCAATTTCATACCACAAAATACATCATTAAAATATTAAAAACTTGAAAGGAATGCTATTAAACTCGAATAAAACCAGGCACTATTCTCCAACATTATTACTGTGAGGGAACAAGGGGCTTAAATAAATGAATACGACAAACAAAACCCTGTTCGTTGCTCCAAGCAGACAATATTGCATGCAAATTGATTTCACCTGAAAGAGTCACGAACGCTTGCATATTCTGCATCTTCTAATTAACCATAAAGAAAAAGGAGAATAAAATTTCCATAAGAGCAGGACTTATTAGAAGCTTCAATAGCTGCTGAATACTCAATCACCAATATCATTTGGGTTGTTTGTAAAGTTAAAGAGCTTTCATATATATTCTAGGAACAAGGAATATATGCGTTCTATAGAGAGAAAAAAAACAGATTATAAAGACATCAAAACTACGGGGATCAGACAGACGCTCGTCCCCATATTCCGAATAAATGCTAGTTGCATATCTCAACCGACATCATTATTTTGACATAATGATGAAGTGGGATCAACATATACATGATCCCAAAAGAATCGACAACAATTGTACATGATCATACAACAAGAATTACAAACAGACGAATTACTATCACAGTTTGTGTGCGCACCTCTTGTTGATGCACAAAAGAGTCTCCAGGTGATGGAAGTTGATGCTCCAGCATTGATCAAATCTTGTTGCAGAGTGGACAATTTGCCACTATTTAGTATTTCATAAGTTATTAGTCTGCAAAGAACTTGTACTCTTCTACTATTTGCCAAGGCTACATGGCCCGTGCAGCTTCTTCAACCTTTGGTTTGTTCTTAGGTCGGCCACATCGTCTAACATCTTTACTCGACAAGAGCTTTAATGCTTTCTCGAGGGTGATTTCATTTGGCTTCACATTCTGCACATTTTAGAACACAAATCCATTATTTTAAAATTAACCATGGTAAGCCTCACATTGATAATCACTTGAAGTTAATCGAGCCAAGTTTTGCAAAGACATCGCTAAAGAACATGAGGAAATGGTAGTACAACAAACTCACACATACATTGGAAGCACTTACGTAAAGTTTTTAGTTTCGAATAGAGGACTGTTCATCCGGGTTTCGGACCGGGTATACCTGCCCTGGAACCTGGATTTCAAACCCAGGCCGAGTTCCGGACCGGGTATACCTGATTATGACCCTTGAAAAGCATATTTTTTATATATAAAACAACTAATTATCATTTTAACTAAATGCATCTAAAAAAAAGAAATTCATTATTTATCATATAAAATGCATGCAACATATAATGCAACTCACCACTACATATTACATTATTTGATATTTTATATATTATATTACAAAACACAAAATTACAAGCCATGATTGATCATCATCAGTTTAATCAGGAAGAGCTTCTGGAATACTTGGTGCCAGATCTCCTTCATTGCTCCCCTTGCACGTCGAGCTTCTATTACAATTCCAAAACATGTTGAGCTTCTAGAAACCAGAGGCATGCCACAACATCCCCTTGCACATTAATATATATAAAGCAAAAGACATGGAAATCAGTTAAATAAATAGCTTGTACCCCACAACATCCCACAAACTCCATCTCAATCCACTCTGAAAAGAATCCTAGAGAGATTAGCGATGATGTATAATTAATCCTTCTAGAATGCAGCTAGCAATCAACTAATTAATGACTCGTGGAGGGATAGAACCAAACAGACCCCTGTTTGTAGCAAATCAATCGGCCTAGACATGCATGCATACCTCAAAAATCACCTGCTCAATGCATGGTGACATTTAATTGGGAGCTTCATGACAACCAACTAGTTTTCAGTTGGTAGAAGTGATATTGATTCTAGGCATGTTACCAGTTATTTTTAAATTAGCAACAGCACCAGAGTTACACTCACTTTTTGCATATTGCATCAACTTTTTTAAGCATCAGAAGAAAAGGTTGATTTCACTTTTTGAATTACACTCACTTTTTTTTTTTTGGATAAGTAATCGAAGATTTTCAGTATAAGCTATCTTGAGGATAGAATAAGATCATATTGGAAGAAGTATGTTAAGTGTCAAAGTTGTTCTGAATACCCTTTCCATAGGGATTGTATCATATTATATAGATAAATGTTTACATAATAGTGCCTGATTTCCTGGCTTCATGTCTACAAGTGAGTGCCAGAATTCCTGGCTTTGTGTCTACAAATTTTCTGGGTTTGTCTATTTACAATAGTTAGTGGGTGGCATGAGATAATGTACAACTAAGTGTTAGAGATAATGATATGAAATCCTATCTTAGTGTCATCCCCCCTCAAATTGATGCTGGAAAATCTAGAAGCATCAATTTGTTAATCAAGAATTGATGTCGATGCCTAGGAAGAGCTTTAGTGAAAATGTCGGCCGTTTGAAGTGTGGTTGAAATGTGAGGAAGAGTAATCACATGTTTGTCAAAGGCTTCACGGATGGAATGACAATCAACTTCGATGTGTTTCGTGTGCTCATAGAAAATAGGATTAGCAGCAATCTGAATAGCACTGGTATTATCAGCATGGAGAGGAGTGGAATGAAGCTGAGGAAAGCCATGTGATCTCAGAATAAGCGGAAGACATAGCACAATACTCAGACTCGATGGAGGACTTGGAAACTCTATCTTGCTTCTTGCTCTTCCAAGAAATGAGTGCATTGCCTAAGAACATGCATCACCCAGTAATAGAACGAAGAGTATCCACACATCTAGCCCAATCAACATTACTATACCCTGCCAACTGTAAGGAAGATTCTTTAGGAAAGAACAACCCGTGTGCAGAGGTTCCCTTCAGATAGTGGATAATACGTCGGACAACAACTAAATGAAGATGTCGGGGAGTCTAGATAAATTGATTGACTTGCTGCACAGCAAAAGAAATGTAAGGACGAGTAATCGTTAGGTAGTTCACACTCCCAACGAACTGCCGATACAATGATGGATCTGAGAGAAGCTCACCTTCCTCCTGATGAAGCTTGAGATTTACCTCTAAGGGAGTAAGAACAGAGTTACCCGATTGGAGAGTAGCCAATAAAATCACCTCCTGCATGTATTTGTGCTGGTGTAACAATGTACCAGCCTGAGTAATCTGCACCTCAAGGCCAAGAAAGTATTGCAGGGGACCAAGATCTTTCATGTGAAAAGAGGCCTTGAGATGCTGTTGTACTTTCTGAATTAATTCAATATCAGAGTCGGTGATCACAATGTCATCAACATATACCAGAAAATTTACAATTCCTAAAGAAGTCTTGCAAATAAAAAGAGAAGAATCAAACTGACTCTGAGTAAAATGAAAAACAAGTAGGGTAGAGCGAAATTTATCAAACCATACACGCGGAGCCCGTTTCAATCCATACAAGGATCGTCGTAGCCGGCAAACCTCTGAGGAAGGTGTGGCAAACATCTCGAGAGGTGGAGACATAGATTTCTTCCTTCAGATCCTCATCTAGAAAAACATTCTTCACATCCATCCTGTCTGAGAGACTACCCTTGCAACGCAACAATTGCCAAGATACTCCTCACAGTAGTCATTTTGACAATAGGTGCAAATGTCTCTTCATAATCAATACTATACTCCTGCTGGTTCCCAAGAGCCATGAGGCGGGCTTTATATTTGTCCAGTGAGCCATCAGACCAAAACTTGACTGAGTACACCCATTTACAACCAATAGGTTTGACACCATAAGGACAAGTCACAAGATCCCAAGTGTGATTGTCTTGAAGAGCTTGGATTTCTTCTTGCATGGCCTGCTACCAACATGCTTAGGTGGCTGCTTGGGTATAAGAGTGAGGAACAGAAACAGTGTCGAGAGTGGCAGTAAGCGAAGCATGAGGAAAACCATACCTATTCGGTGGATGTGTAACCCGAGTGGAATCCCGAGGTATAGGAACCACAGAATCAGATGCGGATCAGTGTATGGAAGGGGTGTTGAAGAAGGGAGAAGACGACGATGATACACCACACCTAGTCTAAATCGCTCAATAGAAGAAGACATTGTCAAAAGCAGGTAGAAAAGTAATAGGAGGGTTAGAAACAACCTGGGACTGAAAGAAATATTAATTTTCGATGAAAACCACATTCCGGGAGATTCATAATTTGTTTGCATGAGTATCATAACAAACAAATCCTTTCTGAGTAAGACTATATTCCATAAAGGCAAACATGACAGATTGGGCAGCAAGCTTGTGACGCTCAATAGGTGGCAGATGAACAAAACATATACATCCAAAAGTATGAAATGATTGATACTCGAGATATGCCAAACAATCGAAAATAGGGAGAATCATAATTTAGAGTGACAGTAGGCAAACGATGATCAAATAGGCAGCAGTAGATAGAGCTTCTACCCAGAATTTAGAAGATATAGAAGAATCAATCAACAAAGTATGAACGACATCTAATAGATGACGATTCTTGCATTCAGCGACTCCATTTTATTGAGGTGTGTAAGGGCAAGAACGCTGAGAAATGATCCCCTTTTGCTGAAGAAAAGTTTGAAAAGAGTGAGACATGTACTCCCCCCCTGAATAGAAGGGTAAAGATTGGATACAAGTACTGAACTGTGTCTCGACAAGCACAACAATTTTTTGAAAGACAGAAAACACGTCAACTTTAGAACAGATAAAATATATCTAGGTGAATCGACTATAATCATCGACAAACATCACAAAATAACAATACTGACCATGAGAAATAATAGGACTCACACCCCAAGCGTCAGTATGCACAATCTCAAAGCAATTAAAAGCACGACTACTATGCGCACAAAAATGTAAGGTTTTACTTTGACCAAGATGACAAGTAGCACAATCAAAAGATACAGGAAAGGAAGAGAAAGAATCTTTGTTGTCCAAAAAACCATGTTTCATAAGATGAGTCAAGACACAAAATTAGGATGACCTAATTTCTTATGCCAGACTTCATTAGTATTGGCAATGGTCGTACAAGCAAGAGAAACATCAGGAATAGAAAATTGTGAAGGAAAAAAACAACCTACTTTAGGCCCCTTCGCGATCACTGTCCTTGACACCTGATCCTATACGATACAACCACCACGAAAAAAATGAACATCACAGTTATTGTCTACCAATTGTCCAATAGAAATCAAATTGGTATACAATCCAGGAGAGACAAAGATATTGCGAAATGAATACCATCAACAGTAATAGGAAGTGTACTGCCATCAGCAATCTGAATATTTTGTGTGCCTCTATACTTACGAACACCATGAAGACTAGTCGAATTACCAATCATATGATTAGAAGCATCCGAATCAACAATCCAAGAAGTTGAGTTAGTACCCATACCTTTCAGGCCCAAGGCCGAAAAAGCAGATACAATCATCTATTGGACCATTGCTGGTGTGAGAACAGATGATTCAAGGCTTACAGTATAGGGCGCAGAAGAAGACAAGGACTGAACAGAAGCTTGGGATTGGCGATTCTAAGGCCGTACTTTACAATCTTTGATGATATGGCCTTCTTTCTTGTAGTAGTTGCAAACTTTCTTAGGGCAATTGCGGTCAATGTGACCAAACTGCTTGTAGTTAAAACACTGCAACCTATTCCTCCCTCTCCCTTGTGCTGCATAGACTACAGTAGCAGATTCAGAAGTCATACTTATCTGAGTGCAGAGCCGTTGTTCTTCACACAATAATTCTCCCAAACAAATATTCAAAGAAGGAACCGGATTACGGTTCAATAGACTAACCCAGACAGCTTCAAATTCAGGCCGCAACTTAATCAGAAATTGGTTGTGTTGACTCTCAGCATGAACCACTTGAAGTGCCTCTTGTGCCACCAGGCTAACCTTAGTATGAACAATTGCAGAATATTCGCTCCAAAGATTAATAAAACCCGAGTAAAACTATTCAATGGTCGAATTACCTTGACTAAAATTACTAATTTCCAACTCTAATTGAAACTTCCTAACTGTGATCTTTGACCAATCTTCATTGTTTTATTACGGCTCGGGCTATGTGGAACTATCTCCACCGTATTTATTAGGGCTCAATCGTCCCCAGTAGCCAAGAGACTACCTTAGCATCCTTGACCTCCCATTGTGCAAGTCCTTTTCATCAATGGGAACTTTAGCAGAACTATTAATATGATCTGATAATTCTTTCCATTTCAAGAACATTTTAAATTGAAATTCCCACATAGGAAAATTCTTTCCAGTAAAACGTACAATAGTATTTTCAATGGACATGATTAAAGCCTAAAAAAAAGTAGCCCAAGCATTTAAAAAAATAACAGCAATCCCAAATCAAATCAGTTCCAACTTCAAGTGAAAGAGAGGCCCAAACACGTAATGTAAGTTAGAGAAGCCCACGGACACAGAGTGATTAGGCCCAATCACGTAGTAAGAGGGCTCAAATAATACCTGCCCACCTACCACTTGGCACGAAACACTTCACTCCCAAGCACAAAGTAATCGGCAAACCAAGGATCCAAGATGCCGAGATCACGCAGACAAGCCAACCAGCACCAGCCTCCCAAAACCAACGCCAACAGAAGTCGCCAACCACCTTGTAGCCGCCACAGAATAGCCACCAGGTCTCAAGCTCAGCATCATCTCAACCTCTCGATTCAGATAGAACACATTGAGAAGCCCATAGAGGAAGACGTGTCCTTCACAGCACCAAGAACAACTCAGAAGACGTCGGATTCACCACGAAACATGCCGAAAACCACCACCAATGACCACTTAACCACCACAAAACAAAACGGACACCACCACAGAGATGGCTGACTGCCACTGAACAATAAATTCACAACGTGGGTCACCCTCAAACGACGCCGATGACCACCAAAAATTGCCAACAGACACCAAAACGGCAACCCACAACCGAGAACAACTACAGACAGCTTCAACTCCCACGAAGAGCAAAAAAATCTTGCAAACACTGGTAACAATATTCTCTCGAGAATAACAAAAAAAAAATTGCACTCAGTGATTAAGACCAAATCAGAGGAGGAGGGGCTCTGATACCATGTCAAAGTTGGTCTGAATACCCTTTCCACAGGGATTGTATCTTATTATATAGATAAATGTTTACATAATAGTGCCAGATTTCCTGGCTTATTTCTTGGCTTCAGGTCTACGAGTGCCAAAATTCCTGGCTTTGTGTCTACAGATTTCTTGGGTTTATGTCTACATATAATAGTCAGTGTTAGAGACAATGATATTAAATCTTATCTTGGTGACATTAAGCACTGGTCATTATTACATATAGAGTTTGATAGTAGCATTGATAGTAGCACTCCATGAACATCATAACAAATTAAGCCAAATAACAATAAGGGAAGAAAGTCAAGTATGAGAAGCCCCAACACATGCCACTCCACACCCTTCTTTCTTGGCTATGCTTAGCTGGCAAAGGGAACACATTTTTTTTTTTTTTTTTGAAAAGGAGCTTAAAGCTCATTCATTCATTCAATAGAAGATCAGAAATACACGAGGGAGGATCCTCAATGTCTACAAAAGTTTCAGATGAAAGGAGAGCCTTTCCAGCTAGCACATGAGCTAATCTATTGGCTTTTCTATAAACATGCTTAACGGACCAGACCTCAAATGGACAAAGGAGTTTGTGTGTATCCTGGGTAACCATAGCCATTGAAGACTCATTCTTGGCCTTTGACAAAAGAGCCGAAACAACCTGCTGTGAATCCCCCTCTAGAACCACCTTTGACAGACCAAGCTGCAGACCAAATTTTGTTGCCTCATACGCCCCACAAGCTTCAGCTAATGCTGGATCAGGATACAGGGGTCTACTTACTCTCAGTGCAGCAATCATAAGAAATTTGTGATCCCTGATAATAACCCCTATACCAATTATGCCTCTATATTTATCCACTGCAGCATCCCAATTCATTTTGAACTGATTTTCAGGGGGGGGGAGACCACCTTTCCATCTGGCCCTCTTTTGGTTGATGACTTCTTGAGAACCTGCATGGTTCCAACTCAAGCAAGGCTTCTGAGGCCTGTCTAGTCACCACTTTAGGATGCGGGAAGTCCTTTTGGAAGATAAACGTGTTCCTTCTATGCCAAATGAGTCTTGACACAGTGGCAAATTTTTCCAGGACCTTCATCTCAGCATACTGACAGAGTAAGTGCCATAGCTCACTAAATGTCATGGGAGGAAAATATTTCTTCTGAAGGAACCTAGAGCATAGGCCCCACACATCTTGAGCTGCAGGGCAGCTCCATGCCATATGGAAAACAGTTTCCTCTTCTCTCAAACAGATTGGGCACCAAGGCTTCTCAGAAATTCTCTTTTTGAACAAGTTGCTTAGTGTGGGGAGACCATTTCTACATGCTTTCCAAAGAAAATTCTCAGTAGCTGGTACCACATTAAGCTTCCATAAGACCTTCCATTCCTCTGAGAGCTGCTCTCTATTAGAGGATTGACCCTGAGCTTGAGTCAACAATTCCTTTTGGAGATGGTATGCCCTTCGAACTGTGAAAAGGCCATTTGCAGCACTCCTCCATATGCAGCTTTTTGCTTATGACTCTCACCTCTGGTTGTACTGTACCTGTCATAACCTTTTTGTGGTCAACAGACCTAGCTCCTTGATCTTCACTGTTTGGAGCCTGCCCAAGCTTTTTTCCTGGTTTCCATGGTGTGGAGGCTGGAACGAGTTCTCACCATAGCGCTGCGTATCAGGAGCTCCTGCTCTAGGAGGGGCGGCCCTAAGCCAAGGGCCATACTGGTGGCCTGCTTCCTTTTGAACAAAACGACTATTCCCTGAGCAAAGCCTGGTATGTTTGATAGCTCCACATTCAAAACAGAAAGATGGCAGCCTTTCATATTTGAAAGGGATCCAGTGCTGCATCCCTTCCAACTCTAAAAACCTCCCTCGGATTAAAGGCTTTGTTATGTCAATCTCTACTCTGGCTCTTAATGTGCTTCCCCATCCACATCCTGCTTCATCGGTTTCAACCTCCTCCACACTTTCCATTCCAGAAAACAGCTTCACCCCAATCTCTCTTGTCATGCATGCCAGGGGCATATCGTGTGCTTGGACCCAGAAAAATTCTCTAGAGAAAGTTAACTCTTTTAATGGGGCTTGCCCATCAATCTCTTGTAAACAAATAAGGTTTTTGTCAAACGACCATGGCCTCCCCTAAAGCACCTTAACTTTATCCCGTTCATGCTGGAACTCGACAAGCATCCTGTTTTCTCCCACATCTTTGAACTGAAACCACCCCTCAGATCTCCAAACCTTTGACATGGTTGTCCTGAAGGCCTGACGGTTCACCACTCTGTCTGCATTGATCATTAAGAGTAAACATCTTTTGCCTTTTACCTTTAGAGGTTCCAGAACTTCACTCTCCACTCTCATGGTATCATACTTTCGTTCCGTTAGAGAGAGCCCTTCCCATTTCTTCTGCAGCGCCTCCTCCATGATGGAGAAAAACAATTGAAAACTCCCTAGACCACGTCCAGAAGACTGAACCTCTTTGCCGAGCAAAGACTCTCCTCACCACCCAGTGAGACTCTTGCATCCGTTGTGGCAAAGGGAACACATTAGATATAAATTGTCTGCTAGTATCCTTATATATCTATTTACAAGCATAGTTGTCTACTTAATCTCAAATGATTTGTTTTATTTACATAAAGACTACCATTTTATCAAACATATGATGTTTTTAATGGCAATCCCCAACCAAAAGTGTGGGCAAACCTAGCATAAGATCCAAATATCAATCCAACACTTGTAAATTCAAAAAACAGAACAAGCACCCATGTAAAGGAGATACTTTATTCAACTATAAAAATGCTAGCACCGAAAACCCTAAAAAAAGCCCATATTATTATGTTCTTAAACTATTTTTTTTGTTTGAAAAGCATATCTCCATGAAATAATGCAAGAAACTGATTTTCTAAGAACATCAAAGTCATATACCAGATCTCCACGAGTTAAACAACCCAAAATAAATAAATAAATAAATAACCTAGATATTAGAGCACATCAAGGATTCTAAGATCTACAAATAAATAGAATATATAATGCAAATTATGGCATCGGATCTAAGAGTAGATCTAGAACAAAAAAGCAAAACAACTCAAAGCCACGTCTTAGATCTAAGCATAGATCTACGAGTATTAGGGTTTCGGCACTTGGCAGAGGAAGGCTAGGGTTTCGACAGAAAATACCGAAATTTCCCTCACCTAGTCGGGGAATGGAACCCTGACGAGAGAGAGAGAGAGAGAGAGAGAGACGACGGAGCAACGGAGGTGATGAAGGCAGAGGAGGCTAGGGTTTCGGCACGAGTGAGAGTGAGAGTGAGAGAGGACATTAGTGCAAGTTGCAGAGAGAGAGAGAGATCTGAAGGAGTGATTATAGTGAATTCGAAAATCTAAAGGGTTTCAACCCTTTGCCCTTTGGGCTTTGAGCTTATGTCGTTTTGATATGGGGGTTCTAAAAAAAAAATCCGAGTACCGAGTTTTAAATCCAGGTTTCGGGTTTGAAATCCGGTACCCAAACCGGATGAAACTGGGTTTAGTCATGCGGATACCGGCCTGGGTATGTTTCAGGCTGGAACCTGGTTTTCCGAGCCAGGACCAAGCCAGGAAAAAACCCGGCTCGAATGAACAGTCCTAGTTTCGAGCTTATCATAAGCAAACAAACAAATAATCAAAACAACACACATTTCAGAACACAATCCATCAACAAGTTAAATATGCTACTGAACCTTTTTTTTTTTTATAAGACAGACAAAAACAAAATTTGTTATCAACCTTTATAACACACTAGAACTGCGAAAAAGCTGAATGGACCAATTAAACTGCAGAAAGAATAACATAGCATCATACTCCATACTCATTTGACCATAACTCACACCAAAATTTGTCAAGTTAGTTAACGTTAAGAAACAACGCTATCCAAAATGTGCTCTGATATCTTTAAATGTATTTCAAGGCACCAAATGCATTTAGAAGATGATTGATCAACATCATACAGGTAGCAATACCATTTGTACCTTCCAACTTATCAAAATAAAATTTGTAACTTCCAAGTACAATCATGAAATTCAAACACACATAGGACCAACCAATCTAAAGTTAGAAATTACGAATGAAATGGTGATATTATAAGCTAAACAAATATGATAAATAATGGCCCACTTGTCAGTTATGAAACAAATTTTGCACAATATTTCTAGGTTTTAACCATCTGATAAATAACTTCTCTAGATACAATATGTAAACTTTTGTCGTCTTTATCACGTGTTATATGCCTCGATGCATTTTACGGGAAGTATTATTTTTCCATGCTAGATCCCCTTTTACATTTCCCATCTAAACATTTAGTGCCTTTACATCATCACATCTCAGACACTGCAAAATAAATTTATAACAAAGCTTTGAACTGCATAGCGACTAAACTTATAAAAAAAACCCATAGCGACTAAACTTAAAAAAATTGTTTTAGACGATCACCACCATGTTACAGCAAAATGCTAAACAAATAGAAGCATACCTTGGGGACTGGAGCATTTGAACTTCGATGTTTAATAGAAAATCCCAGCTTTGCAAGCCTTAACACCACTGGTTGGCCATCCTTTGGATGGTTCCCCTGAGAAGACGGTGAAATGAATAAGCTCAGCAATACATAAAGAAATAAACGAAAGAAAACTCAATTTAGAGAATGACAACCATACCAATGTCACAGGGTAGCGCAGCAACTCAAGAGCATCTTCAATAGTAAAAGACTCCACATCCTTTATCTGAAAAGAATAGATTTTTAAAGCACATAAACCCAATTAAAAGTATCACAATAAGAGTGTTTGCATGGGAGAAACTGGGGAAGAAAAAGGGCAAAACAGTGGTAATGGTAAGACAAGTAAATAGAAGTTCAAGCATGACCACTAACATACAAAAACAGCTAATTAAGCAAGACCATGAACATTCAGTTTTACCGTGGTTGATACAATTTAATCATACTGGGTGCTGACAATCGATCCATATAAGAGAACTCTGAAAAGAAAAAAAAAAGGACTGAATATGGATGGAAGCAGAAAGAAAGGGACCTGAATTAGAATTTGGTGAAAAATACCGCTTTAGAAAGGGTAATGGACCACCAAAAAAGTTGGGAAGCAGATGGACTACAAAGGTGATGTCCATTAAACAACATGCAAGAAATCCCAGGAGAGAATGATAAGTTGCCGTATGTATTTATTTATTTATTTATTGTTTCAGGATGTGTAACCTTGCCAAGGAAGAACCCTCCGGAACACCCTTAGGGAGTAAACCCTGGATACATGACCCCAACCGCCAGAATGGTGTAGGCAATACCTAGTGCGAACTGAACCCAAGATGTATGAGTCTACAGTTCATCCTAAGCTCACCCTTTGACCACTAGGTTGCACCCTGATGGTAAATAAGTTTTTTTTTTTTAAGTAAAAGGTAATAAGTTACAGTTGATATGCTGCATCTGCATGGTTAATGGGATTCCTCGCAAAAAAAAAAATGCATAACTTTAATTCCCCGTGATAATCATTTTGCAAAAAAGACAGATACAAACACAATTCACTTGTTGACAAGATAAACGATATTCAACACAGCATGACCAGAGAGGAGCACATGGTCGTGCCAACAGACAACAAATGGGAATTATGAATTTTGATATTTGCTTGAAACATGAAAGATGCAAAGATATGTGTATATATATATATATATATATATATGCATATATATAATAGGATCCACTTCAATGCAAAAGCTTGCAAAAAGACAGGAGTTGGTTCCAAAAGGTCGTCAAGAATGATGTTACATACATGGGAAACAGAGGTTCTTTTAGGCAAGTATCCCTTCCTGTCTTCACCAAGCTGTACATAGAATCCATATGGACCATTCTTCAAAAGGACCTGAAAGGATAGAACATTTGCGCTTGACATGTACAATAAATATAACAATTGCATCAAAACAAATCAAACTCCACTGATAACATAAAACAAGTTATTCCAAGAACAAAATTCAATCCAAACCTTTTCGGTGGAACCAGGATTAATACCCAGCACTTTTGGCTCCTCTATGTTGTCCTTTTGAGGAGCAACTTCTTCATCATCATCATCACCATATAATGTCTTGGCAATATATCTATTCACAGCAACCAGAACAAATAACAGGTAATCAATAAGGAGTTTTTCGTCACTATTGACAATCTTTATCACTAGCACGGATTTCAGTAGAACATGTATGAAGAACTTTTAGGCATATAACATAGAAATTAAGCTGTTATCATGCAGTTTCGTACTCACTTGCACTTTGGGTGTTGATCACAACCAATAAAATATCCAGCACCGTATCTGCTTACTTTGAAAATCAAAGTGCCCTCCATACAACTGAGACATGTCCAGACAAAGATTACTGTAAGACCATTGAAGAGTGAAGCAATAAAAAACATGTAGGGAAATTTTAAAACAAAATATTAAATCATCATATTAGAGCTAAGAACTGCAATAACTCCACAAAAACAAGAAATGAAATCATATTTAATTACATCAGAACAATTTCCAAGTGTTGCATCTGTGGTGGAATTTGCAATTACTCCACATCATTATTTAGAAACTGTGGAATACATAATTTGGCAAGCTCATCACTGGTTTGTCTCCTTTCCATGCCCATCATGCTCACCAATATCAATTTGTCCATAAATTGAGTGCTTAAAATTAAAATTCTATTGAAGTATTTTATAATTAAATAACTGTGTGAACAACAGTATATCCCGTATTTTGCTTGAAGGATGTGGGACGATAACATTTAATCCAAGTATACCACAAAGAAATGTCCTTCGGGTGTAAAATAGGAAGTTGCGTGCATGGTGTGCTTTTTTTTTAGGGGGCTAGTGTATGTGCATATCTAGAAATCTCAATTATTTTCAAAAGCCTCTTAAAGCAGAAAATCAGGATTTTTTTATGTTACTACTTCATTGGGAGATCATCAAGACTTTGTGGAATGAAAGTTTTTGCTCAGTTGGGATTTAGCTTGGGTGATGCCGAGAAGGGCAAGCGACGTCCTAGCTTCTTGGAGAGGCATTCGGGACAACTCTCAAATTGCAGCAATATGGAAGATGGTACAAATATGTCTATTGTGGTGCATTTGGAGGGAGAGGAATGAAGAAGCTTTGAAGACCAACAGCGGTTAATGGATAAGTTTAGAACTTATTTTTTCCAATTCTTTACTCCATTGGTCGATTGTAACTGATTTTCATGGCATGACCTTCCATGAATTCCTTGTATCACTAACCTAGCACGTTTAGGCGTTGCTCTTGTATATGTCCTGTATACTTGGGCTCTTGCCTACACTTTTGATCAATAAAAATTTGTTTACCGCTAAAAAAAAATAAGTTAGTGATATGCTCAAGGCTTGACACACAGACGCAAGGAATTAATCAAATCAATGGAGCATATAATCTGATGGAAGAGGGATAAAAAGTAAACAAATTATTTTCCTCTGAAACTGAAGCATCCGAGCACAGTAAAATGTCAAATTAATCATTTTTAACAGTAAACCAAATGGCATCATCTTCATCACCTTCCCCATAAACAGAAGGTTGAGTGTGACTTCAGACAGAAGTCACTGCTCCTTTTCATAATTATGTACATTTTTCAGTTCCCACAGAACACAGAAATGGAAGCATGTGCCATATACATACCTTGGGCATGTTCTGCTTTTATCTGGGAGAGAATCGAATAAGGAATCCCCGAACTTTTTCTCCAACATTTTCTCCACCTGAAAATATTTTTAAGCGATAGTAATTGAAAGTTCCTGCCATGGGGATAGCACACTCAGGACCTTCAACGAAAGAAAGCCAACCTGGTGAATATGGACGCTATTAGCACGATCACAATATGAGCTGAATCTTGTCCAATAATCTCTGAGAAGGCCTTTCCATTCAGTTAATCCAGCAGAAACATTATCAAGCTGGCGCAAGAGTTAAAGAAATCAATAATAGAAAAAAAAAGGGCTGAAAAGCTATCCAATTCTGAATCAATTATGTGATAAGAGATAAGGTAAGGTTAGCTTTTTCTAGTCCCTAATGTTTAACTAGGTGTTTCCTTTGTATACTCCTGTGTACTTAGACTATGCCTGTTTCTTTAATAAAACATTATTTTACCTATAAAAAAATAGAGATAAAGTACGGGGAGTCATCATATCACTAAATGTATAAATCATAACGCTACGCAAAGGAGGACGGTACGTTGAAAATTTCACAAAGAAGCACTAGCTAATTACAACCAGAGCAAAGTATGCAACAAAAAGTGCAACTATGTTACCTCAGTCTCCATGTCGGCAGTGAAACTGTAGTCTGAGACCTCTGAAAAATGGTGACAAAGAAATGCTGACACCTAGATAATCAAAACAAAAGCAGATTATAGAAGAGGAAGACAAATATTTCAATAGCATTCCAGAAATACAACATTAAGCATGATATAAATAGGAACTGTTAATCAATAACAAGGCATGAATGGAAAGGAATTGATCTCCTAGACAACTGTAGATGTTTCTATGGTAGTTTCCAAATTGCAGCAGCATGGAAGACGGCATCTATATGTCTATTGTGGTGCATTGGTTGGAAAGGAATTGCCAGAGCTTTGAAGATCAGGGATATTCTCTTAATGAACTTTAAAATTTCGTTTTTAATACATTGTTTCTCTGAGCTATAGCTATAGATTTCAATGGAATCAGTTTTCATGATTTCCTTGTATCCATCTCTAACCCTTAATTGTCTTCTCTTGTATATGTCCTCTCATCCCAGGCAGTGGCATGGCACAGCAGCAACATGGGTATGACCCAGGTCCCAGGCCATGCCTGAGTAGCACAACCCACGAAGTCCACCTTTTTTTTCTAATTTTAGTTTCCAAATGATTTTTTATTTTATTTTTTATTTTCTACACAACACGTGGCATCTAGTCATAGCTAACAAGGCATTTTTTAGTAAATTATTGATGGAAGAACTGATTGATCAAGATTGATTGAAAGCAAAGAGAGTAAAAGATTTAAAATTAAAAACCATGAGGGCGATTTTACTATGTAACCATATAGTTTATCTCAACATTTCAATGGGACCAGACCAACCAATCTTCAAGGCTTTGGTGAGAGGAATTACTTGTCAAAAAAGTTTTATGAGGAAGGAATTAGATGTTCCTAATTGGTTATAGGGAAAACTTTCATACTTTAGGCAACATCTAGTCTTTTCATGAGAAATTTTCTTCTAAAGGGATTTGCTAGTTATTTTCTAACCTTCAAGCCCAACAAATTTTTATCTTTTCAAAAGTGGAGATGATAACAATTACATGGCAATAGTTTCCCTCTCTCATCGACCTTACATGTGAGAGTGTAAACCCTAATACTCCCATCCAGCCACCACCCATTACCCTTCATCGACCGGAGAGTGGCACCTCACCTCCGCCATAGACGAGGCCGACGATCCCTAGCGTCCTCGCTGAGGGCCGCCCGACATCAGTCCTCTCCGGCTAACTGTTTCTTTTTGCGAGATCTCCTTGTCAGAGGTGTCATTTGCCTTCCACCCACACTTGCCAATGAGTGCACCCTCAACACCTCCACAGACAAGGCTGATGGGCCCCGGCAATCTCGTGGCGCTGGTCTTTCCATTAGCAAATAGGACTTTCGCTAGGTCCTTTTCTGCCATCTTCCAGAGTGCTCCGGTGGCCGTGTTGGCTAACTCAGAAAGGTTGTATTTTCTAGAGGGCTACGGTGACAGCCCAACAGTCGCATCTTTCCATTCCCTTCAGCAGGCGATTTGGTCTTTCTCAGAGACGACAGTTCAGTGGTCCTTAGATCTGGTTTCTGATCTCCTTTTATCCTTGAGATGACAATTGGTTGTTGAGCAAGTTTATGATTTTTTCACGACTGGGTTTTGGGGCTATCGGGCTCAGTATGGGTTCTTCTATGGAGTTGATCATAGAATCTAAATCCTTCACACTGGTGAAGGAGGGGAGCATGTTGGCCATTACTGAAAAGAGTCGAAGGGTGATATCAAAATTGGTTCTGGGCTCAACAACATACAGTGGCTAGCCAAGGCCATGGATGGGTGCACAAAGGATGAGAAACAGGATTTTTTCTCAACTGTCCGAGAAGGTAGACACAGTTTCACGGCGCATAGCTGCTCGAGGACGTTATATGGCGGTCGAGGAGTATGGAGGTGGTGGGAGGAGGAATTTTATTTTCATTCCCAATGAGGGGGGCAATGGTTGGAGAAGGATGGGGGAGGTGCTTTGTGAGTTTTCCCTCGGCAAGATCAATCTTGTGGATCAGTCCCGTGTGTGTCATTTTGGGAGTGATGGCTTGGAAGGACAACGAGGTGTTGTAGGACATGGTCCTATCAGGGAGTTGCGTCCAACTCAAAGGCAGGGGGGCTGTAGCAGACATGTAGGTGGCATGGAAGAGAGGGTGAACTTGGAGGTGAAAGACCCAAGTACATCCTCGGTGTCGAGGCGATCCTATGTGGCAGCTCTGAAGATGGGTCATGCCTCAAGGGTTCAGAGTGAGGGGGGTCTGCAAATCACGCCTTAGGACCAGCTTGTCGAGATGCACAATTCTTTGAAGGAGATGGAAACCCAATTGGCCGAATTGAAGGCAGCGATAGCTTGCTTGTTTACGAAAATAGACTTGCTTTCAGTTGGAGGCAACAGGGTTGTAAGAAACAAGATAGGGCCGAACCCTTTAAACTCTGATAAAGGAAAACGGAAAATCGAATTCGGCCCTGTCCCTATAACCAGATCCAGGAGAGTATGACGGGTCAAAAGAAAATCTGGGTTATTTGAAGTGGGGCTACATCCGATATCAGCGTTGAGACATCAATAATGGAATGTCATTCGCCTCGTCTCACAGGATAGACCGATAGTTGGTATTACACCCTCGGTCCCCGAAGAAACTATGGCTCCCTCGTCGGAGTTGAAGGAGAATGGTGTACTGTCGAGGGCTGAAGGAGTTGTAGAATCCACTACCACCCCAGAGGTGAAAGGACTTGCTATCACCCCAGAATCTCCAATGGGGACCCTGAAACCATTGGAGAGAACCAATGGAGTTGCTGGAGAACCAATGAGTCTGGCGTTGGTGCCTCATATAAAGGAATGTCCAAAGTCGGGAGTACAGTTGGATACTGTGTCTAGGGATAATGTTGCTCCCTTGGTCTCTCTTCCTCCAATAGCGGATTGAAGTCTACCTAAAGTTAACGAGATTCAACAGTTCGTGGGAATTTCACATGGAGGATGTGAAGACCAATTTAAAGAACTAATCACTGCGATTGAGACACGTCACGCGCTTGAAACCAAATCAAGTTTCAATAAAAGCAAGGAGTTACAATGTCTTTCTTGGGCAATCAACTACGACGCTAATGGTGGTAACTCAACTAGAGGAAAGTCTAAAGGGAGGACATTGTGAAGTTTTAGTTCTACGGAAGATAAGGGGTTGGGGTTGCGTTTACGGGTAGAGTTTTAGTTGGATTTTTGGGTAGAGTTTTCGTTCTACGGGAAACAAGGGGTTGGGGTCAGGCTTGGTGTATTTTGGGTTGTTTTTCACGGGCTTTTTGGGTCATTAGGAGTTTCTAATATAGGCAAGGTGTTTTCTTGTATACATTCAGTGTACTTAGTTACTCCTTTTCGATATATATAATACATTTACTTATTAAAAAAAAAAAGTGGAGATTTCAGGTCTGACAAAAATTGGAAGCTCACCATCATTCCATGCTTTTTAGCAATTTCAGAAACACCCAATTTGCAAAAGAAAAGGAAAAACTAAAATGAAGGAATTTTGAAACTTCAACATATTAGAATCCTAAGAGTTTTAAATACCCATGACTAGAAAGCATCCTGATAAGACCAATCTGAAGGGAATTTTTTAATAGTTTTGTAGAAACTGACTTCTGACGCACATCTACACAAATAAAAAGATAAAATCCTCGAAATATTGCAATTCCAAGTAGCCCCTTATATAAGTAGAAATGAAACCCCCAGTAAAAGTAGTCTTTACAAACAAATGGCAATAGTATTAGATTGTTCTAGCAAAAATGCGGTATTTAAATGCCCACACGATCATTGAAACGATAATAAATCTAAGTATTTAGTGGCAAGGCCAGAACATACCATGCGACCACGAAATTCTGGATGCAACACACGGCTTTTCACATTCACATAGTTTCTGTCCTGATGCCGAGGATAAATAAGAAGATAAAACAATGGAGAAAAACACAGATGAGACAAGTAAGTTCTCCACAAATTTGAACATATACAAATCAAAGATTACACATCAATGCTGATGAAGAATGTCCAATAGATAAAGTTTTATTTTTGCACTGACTCACCAAAATTTCACTAGTTCATAAAAGCAGACAAGAATAATTTTCAAGTACTAATCATATGCTCCTCTAAGCTCTCTCTACGAGAGAGTATAGGTGGTGTGGGCAGTCTCAGTGTTCCTAGAACAGCCTGAGGGAGTGATCCCCTTAGTTCGATTCTGCAATTAAGGGTGGACAGGATGGAGGATTTGGAGGAGAAATGAGACCAGCTTAGTTTCATTGAGGATGAAAACTCGATTATTGAAATTGACTCGATAAGCTTAGAGACAGTAGCAGAAAAAGGGGAGAGGTGTTTGGTGGGTAAACTGTGGTCTGATCGTAGATTGGGGAAAGAAGTAATTAGATCGACAATGGCTAAGATCTGGAAAATTGGAAGCCCTTTCCAAGTTCAAGAGATCAGCACAAACCTGTTTGTAATAAGTTTTGAATGCTAGGAGGATAAATGGAGAGTGATGGAAGGGAGGCCCTGGTTATTTGACAACTGTTTGCTGGTTCTAAAACCCTTTGATGGTTTGGTTCCCCCTCAGAAGATGAATTTTGACTATGAGGATTTCTGGGTGCAGATGAATAACCTCCCACTTGCTTGTATGAATCGAGAAGTGGGCCAACAAATCGGAGACACAATAGGTGATGTTAAGGGGGTAGATGTGAGAGAGGATGGAACTGGGTGAGTGAGCTATCTGAGAGTTAGAATTAGGCTAAATTTGAAGAAAGCAATTGAGAGGGGCCGAACTGTCAATCTGCTTGGGGAGAAAATGTGGATACCTCTGAGGTATGAGAAATTGCACAGAATGTGTTTTAAGTGTGGATTTATTGTCCATGGTGGGAAGGGTTGTAGCAATACGGGAGCTAACACAACTATTAAGCAGGGGGGAACTTCAGTATGGTTTTTGGCTTCATGCACCAAGTATGGCGGGAAGAACGAATGGGAAACCACCTAAAGGGGGAAGTAGATCTGGATCTGGTGAATGGAAGAAGTATGGGGAAAATATGGCTAAAAATAGGTTTGATCCAGAGGTTAATGAAGAAAGAGTAGAGGGGTCTCAGAGCAGGAAGGGAACTGATTGTTTACATCAGTGTCTGGCTGTTCCTGATGTCACAATAGAGGTACCTATGGAGATAGTAGTGAGATAGGCAGAGGATAGTATTGAGGCTTGCCAGGTGTTTGAGGAAAGGGTAGAAAGACTAGAGGAAGGGAAGGAGGTAATGAAACAGAGTGGTTTTAAGAGTTTGGTCCAGAATAAACCTCAGAGAGCTACTAGGCTATCAAAGAAAAGTCCCAAGATCCAGAATCTTGCCAATGGTGTGGAGCAGCAAGATCCAATGCTAGTGGGGGAAGGTGGAGAGGTGAGCAGAGGAAGGTGGAAGAGAAGAGCTAGAACTGTAGGAAATTCTAAAGAGTTTGTTGTTTCCAGTAGTTGTAAACGCAGATTAACTGATGGTTGCATTGAGGGAAGCCCTCTGAAAAAAGAAAGACAGACTGTAGATTCACATGGTGTATCTCCTCAGGTATTGGCAGTGGCTGGAAGTCAGCCCCGCCAAGCATCATGAAAATCTTAAGGTGGAACTGTCGGGAGCTTGGGAACCCCCGGACAGTTCAAGACCTTCAACTTTTGGTGAAGGAGAAGAGACTCTATATAGTTTTTCTCATGGAGACAAAACTATTAGCATGGAAGTTTGAAGTCATTAAAAAGAAGTTGAATTGTGAAGGTTGTTTTGTGATGGAGCCAAGAGGACGTAGTGGAGGTCTAGCTCTTCTATGGAATCAAGAGGTGAAGTTAGAAATTCTTAATTTCTCTCGGCACCATATAAGTGCTAGTCTTATGCAGGAAGAGATGATGATTCGTTGGGTGTTAACTGGCTTTTATGGCCACCCTGAGGCAAATAAAGAAAAAATACATGGAACTTGCTCTCTCTTTTGGAACCTTCAACGGGGACATCATGGTGTGTAGTTGGTGATTTTAACGAGATCGTAGCCCAATCTGAAAAGATGGGAGGTAAACCAAGACCAAAGGGGTTGATGGAAGATTTCAGAAGATGCTTAGAGGGCAATGAATTACATGATATGGGATGGAGAGGAATGAAGTATACGTGGAGTAATAAACACTCTAATAACACTTTTACGAAAGAAAGACTTGATAGGGTAGTTGCTAATTCCTAGTGGACTGACCTGTTTAGAGAAAGAAGGGTGGAGGTGTTGCTAGCTAGGCAATCTGATCATAAGCCTTTGTTATTGATGCTGTCAACATAAATGGTTTATGTAAAATTCAGAAAGAAAGATTTCAGGTTTGAAGCTAAATGGGTTTTAGAAGAAGGGGGCAGAGTAGTAGAAGAAGCCTGGGGAAATAGTTGTGCAGCAATAGATACCCTAACAGAAATTTAGGGTAAGCTAAAGAAGTGTAGTGTTGATCTTTCTAGGTGGAGCCGTGATAAGGGTAGGGAGGGAGAGAGGGAAATTATGTTGATGTCTAAGAAACTGAAGCAAGAACTGGAGGTAGAAGGTCAACACAATGCTGATACTATTAAATCATTACAGAAGGAGTTAGGGCTGTTGCTTGAGAAGAAAGATCTGAAGTGGAAACAGAGAGCAAAGAGGAATTGGTATCTATTGGGTGACAGAAATACTAAGTTTTTCCACTCGTGTGCCAGCCAAAGAAGAAAGAAGAACTGGATAAAGGAAATTAAAGACCCCCAAGGAAGATGTCTGACTGAACAGGCAGGAATTGAAGAGGTTTTTTTCCAGTAGTACCAAAACTTATTTAGAACCTCAAACCCTTCCTGTGAAGCTATAGATGAGTGCTTAAAAGATGTTGAACCTAGAGTTACAAGGGCCATGAATTGTGAGTCACAGAAAAAGTTTGTTATGGCTAAAGTAGAGGACGCATTGAAACAAATGGGGCCATTAAAGTCCCCTGGGCCTGATGAGTATGGGGCTATTTTTTATCAAACATACTGGAGTGTGGTGGGGGAGAAAGTAGGTAATGTTGTTCTAGCTTTTTTACATGGTGAAGGGGGGTAGGTTAGTTCTAGTAATTTTACCCACATTGCTCTAATTCCTAAAGTTGAGAATGCTTCAGCAGCTAGTGATTTTCGTCCCATCAGCCTTTGTAATGTTTTATACAAACTTGTCTCAAAGGTGCTTGCAAACGGATTGAAGAAAGTCCTTCCAGTTATTATATCAAAAAGCCAGAGTGCTTTTATACTGGGTAGATTGATCATAGACAATGTCATCGTTGCATATGAAACCTTGCATACCATGAAAATAAGACAAATGGGGAAGGTTGGAAGCATGGCCTTGAAGCTAGATATTTCAAAAGCCTACGATAGAATTGAATGGAGATTTCTGGAAACTGTGATGAGGAAGCTGGGTTTTGGGGAGCAGTGGATTTCTCTGATTATGGAGATTGGAGTGTTACTTCAGTAACTTACTCAGTTTTGGTGAATGGCCAGCCTGGAAGAACAGTGAAGCCTTCAAGGGGAATAAGACAGGGGGATCCAATCTCCCCCTATCTATTCATTTTGTGTGCTGAAGGGCTTAGCTCCCTAGTTGAATCAGCTGAAAGAAGAGGTGAAATAAGGGGGGTAGCAGTGACAAGAGGAGGTACAAGGTTGAGTCATCTTTTTTTTGCTGATGATTATGTTATTTTTGGTAGGGCAATAATGTCAGAATGGGTTAAAATTCAAGGCCTTGGGACAGATTTTGAACAAACTAAAGACAACCATTTTCTTTAGCTCCAATACCCCTATGGCAGTGAGATCACATATACAGTAGGTAGCAGGAGTGACAACTTGCGGCAGCTATGAGAAATATCTTGGTCTACCACCTATTGTGGGGAGATCAAGGTATAATACTTTCAAAAGTTTGAAGGAAAGAGTATGGATGAATGTAAATAGCTGGAAGAACAATTTCCTTTCACAAGCTGGGAAGGAAATCCTATTGAAGGCAGTCATCCAGGCGATCCCCACATGCTCCATGAGTGTTTTCAGACTACCGAGAAGGTTGTGTAAGGAGATATCAGCTGTTATGGAAAGGTTTTGGTGGGGGCATATGCAAAACGATAGAAGAATTCAGTGGAAAAGCTGGTTCAAGATGGGAGACTCCAAGAAGAGAGGGGGATTGGGTTTAAGGGACCTTGAGAGCTTCAACAAAGCCATGCTGGCTAAGCAGTGTTGGAGGATCCTTAATAACCCATCTTCTTTAGTTGCCAGAGTGATGAAAGAGAAATATTTCAAAGAGGAAAGTCTTTTGGAAGCAAGGCTGGGGTATGCTCCTTCCTTAATACGGAGGAGCTTATGATGCTCTATTGGTTTGGTTAAGGAAGGCCTTCTTTGGAGGGTGGGAGATGGGAGTCAAATCAGAATCTGGAAAGATAGATGGGTACCATTGTCCTCCACTCACATGGTACAATCTCCTGTGAAAATTCTTTCTGAGGATTCTTGTGTGCAATAGCTTATTGATGAAAGCTCTGGTTCTTGGAAGAAAAGGCTGGTTGAAGATATATTTCTTAAGGATGAGACTGCAGCCATATGTAGCATTCCTATTAGCAGATTTGGTGCAAAAGACAAAGTGGTGTGGGGTTGTACTGACAAAGGGGCTTTCTCTGTCAAGAGTGCCTATCATTTGGAGCACTCAAGAATAAGGGAGGGGAAAGGTGAGCATTCAAATGTGGCAGAAGCTGAATCAGATTGGAACTCTATCTGGAAGGTGAACGTACAGGGGGTAGTAAAACAATTCATTTGGAAGGCTTGTCACAACTTAATTCCTACAAGGTTGAATCTGTTCAAGAAAAATATTTGTGATACCAACCTCTGTCCTATTTGTGAGAGGGAAGTGGAAACTATTACTCATACTCTTTGGTGCTGTCCAGCAGCCTCGAATGTATGGGCAGAAAATGGAAGTCTTGTTCGCAAATGGGTTAACATAGAGGTAGAGTTCATGGAGCAGTGGAAGAAGTTGAATGTGTGCTTGGAAAATGAGGAGGTAGGGCTGGTAGTCTCTACGATGAGAAGAATCTGGCTGAGAAGGAATTCAGTGATTTTTGAAAAGAATTTTGAGAACCCAAGGAGGGTGTTATGTGCTGCTAGGGAGGGCAGAGATGATTTTATTGCAGCAAGTACTTTGATACAGACTAGTCGTGCAGAAAGGGTAGTGACAAAGTGGAAAAACCCCCCTGATATGGTCTGTAAAGTTAATTGGGATGCAGCCATGGATGTGAAGAATAAGAGGGTGGGCATTGGAGTCATATGTAGGAATGCAGAAGGGGACATTTTAGCTTGTCTTTGTTTAAAAATAGATGCTGTCATGAGAACAGTTATGGTTGAGGCATATGCATTGAAAAGAGCCATGGTCTTTTGCTTGGAGCTGGGGCTGTCCAGTGTTATTTTGGAGGGGGATTCAAAGGTGATAGTCAATGATACGAACAGTAAGGAGGAGGTATGGGCAGATTATGGCATTTTAATTGAAGATACGAGAAGATTTCTTGCAGCAAACTCAAACTGGTTGCTGTCTTTTACTTATAGAGAGGCAAATAACATAGCTCATTTACTTGCAAAAATGGCACTTAATTGTAGTGATGAACTAGTATGGATAGAAGAGGGTCCCTTGCAGATCATGAATTCTGTGTTAAGGGAGAAATACTGTAATGATTAACCTTGTTGATAGTGAATGAATGAAAGATACCAGTTTATACTTCAAAAAAAAAAAAAAAAAAAAAAAAAAACGTAATAATCATATGCAGTATTTATAGGCATACTGTGTCTTATGATAAATTCAAATACTGCCATTCTAGTCAATATAATATGTTAGAAAAAGAGACTTTAGTGAAGAATGGAAAAGGCCCTTGAAAAGGAATTCCACCCATTAAAACCTAAAATAAAAGGGTACAACAAAGGAACGCAATCGTAAGAATATTTTTTCTCATTTGGCACCGGGTGTCCAAGAACAGCGTCCCGACTAATCCCGGGGTGCACAGGCCCTCGGCAATGAGTTTCCCGCAAGTACACCTTAGATAATTCAAGGGGAAAATACCCCAGTCCGATGGCCCCTAGAGATTGTTTGCACCCAAGGGGATTTGAATCCTAAGAACATAATGCAAAGATCTGTCAATTTGACAATTAAATTACAGTATAACCCTAGCAAAATATATTGATAAGTAACACTCACGCTATGTATATATAAATATCAATAGATATAATATATATTCGTTTGACCATTTGCGGACTACTTACCTGTAAAACTTTTAGTGTGCTGGCATATGTCGAAGGTCTTCCGATTCCAAGCTCCTCTAGCTTCTTAACCTATAAATTTCAAGATAGTATTAGAAGAAAAAGAGAAACCTAACATAAGACAGTAGTTCGTACATTAGATAGCAAAACAATGCATGTGTGTAAGTGGGACATTTTCCACTCAAGCCACAGTATTATCACATTAGATAGCAAATGCAACTTTTGGGAGAGTAAATTATCAAAAAAAGAAAAATATTTTTATGAAAGATAAGTTTTTATAAGTAATAAAACCATATTAATAACGAGACGCGTCCAAGTATATGGGAAGTATACAAGACAGTCACTTATCTGAGTATAAACAATGTACAAGAAAATCAAGTTCGTATATTAAAGTTTATAGAGACTCTAGAGGAAAAGAGCATTATAAAAATAAATTATTGAGCTCCTCCAGCATCAAAAATATAATAGTGCACAAAATGTCTTTTAAATACTTCAGGAGAGCAAAAGAACAACCTATCACATAGACAAGGCCATCAACCTTTTTTTTCTTTTGATAGGTACATAGGCAAAGCCATCAACATTTCCAGGGGAAAGTTTGGATAAGGCTGCAAATGACTCAAAACAAGGCAAAATAGAGATTGTTTTAGGTTGGCCAGCTAGAAAGTAACTTTGTTAAGCCAGGCTTGAGCTCGAGACAAGCCATCCAGCTTTAATTCAAACTCAGCTCCAAAAACAAACAAGCCATTCAGGTTTAGATAATCCCATGTGTTTACAAAATATACCAATCATTTGGTGGAATGCTCATGGGGTTGGGTTGAAGCTAAAAAATTCAATTGTGGCATGTACAGGCTGGGTGCAGAATACCTAAATCAGCAAAGTGACATGATCGTGTAACAAAGAGGCAAACAATTGAGGCAGGTTAGTAGAATTGATTTCCTTGTATAATAAGTGTGTTCTTGCTGAAGGCAGCTCAGGAATTAAGTTATAAGAAATAAATGGTAGCAAATCTTTTCAAGCTGAAATCCCAATATTGCTCATGCTCAGCTCATTAAAAAACTAGCACTGAAATTGTGCTAAACTACAATTATAAAAGTTACAAGCAGGTTTAAAGGAGCCCTAGCGGCCTTAGTCTTGAGTAGCCGTAAAATACAATACAAAATATGCAAGAACCAATGGGAACTGACCCTATTAAAAATATATTAAGAGAAGCCAATGAAAATATATTAAGAGGCTGTTGGCAGACAGATCAAAAAACCAAAAGAAGAAGAAAAAGTGCAGACATGCAACAGAACCTTTGCAAATATTGCAGGCTTGGTTTTCTACATCTTTATTTATATTGTACTAGGCTGTCACAGAACAGTTATTACACAAAGCTTCTATTTGGGCATGACAAGATGAAGGCTACGTCATTGGGGAACAACGTCGTAGAGAGAAACATGTTCTTAAATGCTACAGATATCGAGAAGGGTGCTGATTATGTACCAATGATGCCTCAGAGTAGCGTGGCGAAGGCTGGGTAAAGTGCTGCTTGAGTTCCACTTCACCAAGACACAATGGGTCTCCACACTACAAACAAGTTAATAGAGTTACACTCCAGAGAACATGTATAAAAAATTACTAACGTTAAAATAAATTTAAGAGACATATTCATGCAAATCACATAGTCAAGTTAAGTATTGACCTCATGATCCATCAAAATCTGTGGCTAGCCTCATTTAAAGATATGAATTAGTATGGTACTGTCGACCCATAAAAAAAAAAGGAAAAAAAAAAAAATGGAATGGTAGTCTTTCCTAGCAGGAGGCATATGCCACCTTCGGTAGGTGAAGAACGGAATTAAGAAAGAACACCAATTCAAAAGTATAATCTAATATCATTCCTGTCATAACAAATACTAGGAATGAGAATTTACTACCTTCAATAAACTAAGAATTTCAACAGCCTCATTGTGATCATTCTCTTCCTTTTCTTTACTTTGGATTGCTTCAACTTCCACATCCTAGAAAAATAAATAAAAGGACAAAAAAGACAATCTCACATATAAACAGGTGACAAAGTGCCGAATTAAAATAAATCTTATATAAATCACATGGAAGTCAACTGAATAAATACATAAAGTGATGCAAATTCCAGATCAAGTAGAATATAATGGAAGGTAGGCATAGTGGCTATAAAATGTTACCCCGACTTCTTATACAGATTCAATTTTAAATCCCAACCATGATTAACAACAAAAAAACTCATGCAAACATATATATCCTCAGACATGTCAAAGCCAAGTACATGGAAGAAAGCGAAAGAAACTATTGTCACAATCACAAAATTTAAAATCAAAACTCAAGAAAGATGAGCACAATCACTATTAATTACCGAGGCATCTCCAATTTGTATGAATTACAGAAAACTATATCGAAAGAAAGTGTGTCATGGCCACCAAACTCAATACAAGTGGACTAAAAAATTATCTCCAGCAATGAAAATCCATCAATAGAACTCGGAGAACAACACAATAAATCGGCAGCCGAAGAATACACTTCCATGGGGCCAAATGGATCTGATTAGGAACTGCAATATGACAGTGCATTATCTAGTAGGGAATCCAGAATCCCTAATAAACTTTGAACAACTCTGTTCCTTCTCATGACAAGCTCCTTTGTTTTTTTTATAAGAGAGAAATATTACAAATATGAATGAAATAGGCATAGCCCGTATACACAGGAGGTATACAAAAGAACACCTGAATACATTCTATGAACGGTAAATTAAAATGCGCATTGTTCCCATTTAGTACAATAGCTGAAAACCAAAGCATTAAGTGTACAAAGAAATTCTGCAGCTCTGCCATTGTGAACTCCTCGTCTTCAAAACAACGCTCATTCCTTTCCGATCAAATATACCACATGATACACAATTGGATCATCTTCCACACTGCCGCCACTTGGAAACAACCTTGAATCTTTTCCCAACGGCCCAATAAATCCACCACCCTCGATGGCATTACCCAAGTAACATCAACCCTTCTAAAGATCTCATCCCACAACACCCTTGTCACCTCACAGTGCAATAAGAGGTGATCCACTGATTCTCCATTCCTTCTACAAATATAACACCAATCCATCACAACGCATGCCCTCTTCCTCAAATTGTCCGTGGTCAAAATCTTCCCAAGAGCAGCAGTCCATATAAAGAAAGCTACTTTAGAAGGCACACGAGACCTCCAAATATTCTTCCAAGGGAAGGGAAAGTTAGCTTGTGATGTCAATATTTTATAATACACCATGACTGTACATTTCTTATTGTCATTGGACCTCCACTGCATTCTATCTCTCTGTGCCGTAAGGTGTCCCATGGAGTATATCAATCTGAAAAAATCTGAAACGGTGAGCAATTCTCAATCATGAAGGTACCTATTAAAAAGGATATTCCACTGGTAAGAGCTGTGGGAAAATACCCGCACATCCGCCACTGAAGCATCCCTATTAGCTGCAATACGATAGAGAGCTGGAAAGGCCCTATCAAGAGCACAGTCTCTGCACCACACATCCCGCCAAAACCTGATTCTAGTACCCTATCTGGCCACAAAACGGATATGTTTTTCAAAACATGTCCATCCCTTCTTTATAAATTTCCATAAGCCCACACCCTACCCCCCCCCCCCCCCCCCCCCCTCTTTCACTCCATTGGAGCACTAACCCCCCCCAAGCACATCCATGTCTAGAGTCCATCATTTCCTTCCACAACGACTCCCCCTCCAAGTGGTATCTCCATAACAATTTCCCCAATAAAGCTTTATTGAATGTTCTCAAGTTGCACACTCCCAAGCCCCCATTCAAGATTGGGGAACATATTGTTTGCCAATTAACAAGATGGAATTTCTTTTCCTCCCCCAGGGCCCCCCATAAGAACGCCCGAAAGAATTTCTCAATCCTATTCACCACCCTTGCCGGTAAAGGAAACAAAGATAAAAAAATAAGTGGAGAGATTAATTCAGGTGCTCTTTATTAAAGTGAGACGACCCCTTTACGATAAGTACATACTTTTCCAGCTAGCCAACCTTTTCTTCACCTTCTCCACTACCCCATCCCAAATAGCTCTAGCCTTAAACGTTGCTCCCAACGGAAGACCCAAATATTTCATAGGCAACGAAGACACCTTACAATCCAAAAGGCTCGCTAAGCTATTGATATTGGGCACCACGCCCACCGCAACCATCTCGGACTTACCAAGATTCACCTCAAGCACCGACACTGCTTCAAAGCATAATAACAGTGCTCATAGAGTTTGAATCTCACTATGGTCTGCTTCACAAAAGAGTTAATATCATTTGCAAATAGGAGATGTGAGATGATAATAGCGTCACTAGTGCTATTACCCACCTGGAATTCAGATAGGAACCCTCCTCCAACCTCAGCCTTCACCATCTGGTCGAGAGCCTCCATAACTATAATAAACAGAAGAGGACATAAAGGATCTCCTTGCCTCAAACCACGCACACTGTCAAAAAAACCCGCAGGAGTGCTGTTAACTAGAACTGAGAAGCGAGTAGTTGAAACGCAAGTATAAAAGAAATTCTCAATTCACATGATCATATGCCTTTTCCATGTCAAGCTTGCAAAGGATGCCTAGAACTCCCTCCCGCATTCTGTGATCCAAATACTCATTTGCAATGAACCGAGTCAAGGATTTGTCTCCCACGAATAAATGCGTTCTAAGGCTTAGAAATAATTTGTTCCCACACAGGACTTAGTTGACTAGCAAGAACCTTCGAGATGATCTTGTATACACCCAAAGAGGCCAAGACCGACCAGCCCACATATGGACACCCACATAAACTATGAACAATTCTTCTATCAATAACCTCCATCTTTGTTTCTTGAAAACACACTACATCAACCTCCCACATCCGCGATAACAATTTGATATGAAGGCATTTATTGCGATTATTAAGTCAACGTAATTTATAGAGCAAGTGACCCTAGAAAGGATCTTAGGCTTCATGGAAACAAAGAGTGACCCTCCCTTTCGGTCTATCCCTTCTGCCACTCCCTTCCTTCGCATCGTAATTAATAGAGCAAGTGAGTCTTTTAAGTTCCCTGTCTCGCTTTGTGGCTGACTTCAAGCGACCATCTTCAATTGCTACAAGAAGGGCCCTAAACTGTTCTTCAAAGCCTACACAAGAAACCCCAACACGAGCTCCTTTGTGTTATAATCAACATGAAAAATAGCTTCAAATTCAAACATAAGAATGGCTTTATATGTTAGCGCTGTACAAAAACTGAGGAAACCGGCTGTTATCGACGAGAACTGGCCGCCAGAATACAGAACTAGCCGAAACTGGTGTAGAATCGATCGGCCAGAGGTAGAAATAACTCAAAACCGACGTTGGCCGATTTGGTTCCGGTTTGAACCAATATCAAACCGCCAAACCGGCCGATTATATATATATGTATATTATATGTATATAAAACGATGTCGTTTCACTTAAGTGAGTGAAACAGCATCGTTTTAGTTCTGACTTTTATAAAATAAATTACGTTAAGCCAACGGCGCCGCCATTTCGACCTGGGATTAATAATCCCCCTCCTTTCTTCTTCTTCCCTCGTCTTCTTCCATATGCTTCTTCTTTCAGAATCGATGCCACCGACAGTACAACCCGCCGCTCCCCTCCTTCACAGCGACACCGACGGCAAACTGAAAAACCACACCGATTCATGCCAACACCAAGGCTGCTAGTTTTCTCCCCCTTACTCGGCCAGTTCTGAACATCTCAAAACGTCATCGATGCGGCATCGGTTTTGGACCAAAATTGCACCGACCACGTTGGTTTTCACCCCTATTATATGTAAATATCATGTCTGCCAGCATTTCCATACACTTGCACACAGCCATACATAGGTAGCACACGTTTGATTTCACTAGACAAGAAGTGCAGAAATAAATTGATGCAACTTTTAATGCAAATAGCAGAACAAAAAAGAAGAGCAACAACAAACTTAATTAATGAACTTCAGAATAGTAACTGTACTCGTCATCTTGAAGGTTTTCGTGCTCCTTCCTTCTGTTTCTTCTTTCTAATGTTATTCATCACTTCTTAACGATGAAAAAAGAAATTAACAGCAGAGAGTACACAATAAACACGATGTATAAATCTTACAAGCTCCATTACTTCAATAAATGTGTCTTAAAAAATAAAGTTTCATGATCCACTAACAGGCATCTGTCAAAAACCAAAAATGGCAAACCACTTTAAACCTTGGCTAGACCAAGCATTCAACTCATTAATTCCATTCCACTCTTCTTTCTCAAGACACATTTACACATTTGCTGAAATATTACCAAACACATAGTCCTAAGATAGTAGTATAGGTTATAATACCTCAAAAATTGCCTGATACCCAAGAAATTCAACTCGTGAGCATGCAGATCGCAAAATAATTGACTCATCATCATTTCCAACATCCAGTAGCATCTGGTTTGATAAAGAAAGAAATGTTAGCAAAAAGATGACTGAAATTAACAAGTACTGTTGGAAAGGAGAAACAAGCCACAGTTGAAAACAAATAAGTCCAAGCAGAGAGTGCAATTCGTTTACTCAGAATCTGGCTTTGCTGACTTGAATAAGGGATAATTTACATAAATACGGGAGCTTTTGGGGTGATTGGTGCTCTAATGCAATAAGAGGGGCCTATGGAGTGGGGGTTTGGAAATTCATTCGGAATGGATGGGATGACATACTCAGTAACTCCAGACTTAAGGTGGGAAGGGGTAAGCAAATCAGGTTTTGGCATTATATTTGGTGTGGCGATGTGGCCTTGAAAAACGCTTTCCCCTCTCTTTTTAGGATTGCGTCAGATAAGGATGCTTCTGTGGCTAATAATATGAGCATCACCGTAGATTCCCTACATTGGTACGTGAGTTTTTCTAGAGCTGTACAGGATTGAGAGGTGGATGACATTGTTGACTTTTATGATATTCTATATATGCTAAAAGTGCAAGCAGGAAGGGAGGACAGACTACTATGGACACATATAGGGAACAAGAAATTTTCAGTCCGCTCTTACTACAAGGTATTGAAGGTTTACCCCTCCAATGCCTTCCCCTAGAAGAGCATTTGGAGGAGCAATGCTCCCCTCAAAGTAGCTTTCTTTGGTGGTTGGCATCCCATGGGAAATTATTGACCATCGATAAGTTGAAAAAGTGCGGCCTCTAATTAACAGATTGGTGCTTCATGTGTAAACACAGCAGTGAATCAACAGACCACCTACTTCTCCATTGTGAAGTAGTTAAGGCTTTATGAGATGACATCTTCATTAGGCTCAGTATCGCATGGGTTATGCCTAGGAAGGTGATGGATTTATTGTCATGTTGGAGAGAGATTCGGGGCCATCGTAACATTGCAGTTGTTTGGAAGATAGTGCCTCAATGTTTAATGTGGTGTATATGGATCAAAAGAAATGGTCAATATATTGAAAATAGGGAACACTCTCTGGATGGTTTTAGGGTCTTTTTCTATCGCACATTGTTGTTTTGGGCTTCATCTATAGTATGGAACAGAGCAAGTTTTAATGATTTTTATGCTACTTTTCGTAGCGAGTAGTTTGTAATTAGGTTTTTTTCTTGTATACTTCATGTGTACTCAGGCATTGTCTATTTACGTGGATCAATAAAACTTCTTACTTATAAAAAAAACTATTAAAAAGAAATTTATATTTGAACCTGCTCTATGATAGCGGGTTCCATTTGGCATGCAACTGTCTGTGACCAAATAAGAGTGTATAACTTCATAGAATCTTCATCAAGTACTCCATCCAGCATTGCTGAAAGCCAATTTGAAAAAAACAAATTGTGGTCAATTGACTCTAAGAGTCCATCAGAGAGTAAAGTCAGAAACATTAAATTTGCATTACAAACTAAAATTGTCATGAAAATTCAAATTATTTACATGGTAACCTCCGAATATCAGTGGGTCTAATTGCTTCATGGGCCTCCTGAGCATTCTTCACCTTCTTAAAATATTTGCGACCATGCTCTGATGCAAGCTCTTGTCCATACCTGCATTTACCCAAAATTTACTTTTCCTCAACAATTAGCAAAGCTTGGCCCTTTAATGATTGTAAACAAGCATGACCTTTCAATAGTGGTAAGCAGTTGCCTTTGCCACCACTTCCAAAACACCACAAAATATACATATCCAGATTAACAAAAACAACCAACAACATAGTAAACCGTCACTCTTGTAGAGACCATGAATATACATGGTTGCACATACATACCAGAATATTAAAAAAAATGTAAATGTGGACAACTTTAAATGTCACCTTTCAATTACCAAAGCACGAATGTCCTTAACAGCTTCATCAGACATCTGAGATAGAAGATAAAAGGTGTTTTATCGGAGAGCACAAAAGGAGCATCTTCACAATAGAATTAACAATATTGGCGGAACATGGAGCCCTAATGAACACATGCACACACATCAAAAAAGGGGAAAGGGGATCACATTGAAGCATCCATAATTAACATTCAATTACTATATTCTATAGAACTACAGGAAGCATTCAGAATCACTAGGTTTCTAAGGTAACAATGGCAATATACACTAGCGAATTCTCATAACCGCTTCACTAGTTGGAGTGGCCATTTTTTCCCTTTTGTTATTTATAAGTAAAAGTCACAACCCAAGTATATAAGAAGTATACACGGAATACACCTAATAACCAACAAGCAACCATTATCAGTTAAAGATGCAAAGAAGTAAATGACAACTTTCATAATTTACTCGCTTCGCCTAGGGGAGGTCTTGGGGCGGATCATTACGAAAACCTAAAATGCAGTTGTAAGGGGAAGACAAATATTGGACTCAGTACTCATTGCCAATGAATGTCTAGATAGTAGATTAAAATCTATCAACCTGGGTATCTTATGCAAATTGGATATGGAGAAAGCTTATGATCACGTTAATTGGGACTTCCTACTATATTTGCTTGGGAGGTGTGGATTTGGGGAGAGGTGGCGCTGTTGGATTAGATGTTGAGTATCAACGTTAAGGTTCTCAGCTTTGCTGAATGGCAGCCCAGTTAGCTACTTTAACGGCTCTCAAGGTCTAAGGCAAGGGAATCCATTGTCCCCACTTCTTTTTGTCATTGTCATGAAGGCGCTTAGTAGAATGATCTTTGTTAAGGTTAACAGTGACTTTTTGGCTGGGTTTTTAGTTGGTGACACCAACCGGGGTACTCTTAAAACATTTCTCATTTGTAGTTTGTAGATAATACTTTGATATTTTGTGAGGCAGAACAAAACCAGATTCGGGCGTTAAAGGCACTTCTACTTTGCTTTGAAAATGTATCAGATTTGAAAGTGAACTTTTCCAAGTCAGAGTTGTTTCCAGTTAGTACTGTTTGCAACATCCGGTTGTTGGCTAACACTCTTGGATGTAAGGTCTCCTCTTTTCCCACGAATTACCTTAGTCTTCCTTTCGAGGCCACTTCCAAGGCTAAATCTATTTGGGATGTAGTAATTGAGAAGATTGAACGTAGATTGGCAGGTTCGAAGAGATTGTTTATGTCGAAAGGTGGTAGAATCCCCTAATCAAGAGCACTATGTCCAATTTACCAACTTATTTCTTATCTTTGTTCCCAATTCCAGCGAGTGTGGCAATCGAATTGAGAAACACCATCGTGACTTCCAGGCTGGGGAATGAATTCAAATTCCATCTAGTCGAGTGGGACAAGGTATGCTCCCAAATCTCTTCTGGTGGGCTAGGAATTAGAAATCTGAGGGTATTCAATCGGGCTCTACTTAGTAAATGATTGTGGCAATATAATATGGAATGGGAAGCTTTATGGAAGTTGGTGATTGACTTCAAGTATGGAGGGGGTGGAACACTAGGGAGGTACATGGGGTTTATGAAGTAGGAGTATGGAAGCACATTAGAGGTCGCCACACTAGAATTGTGATGAGAGACGGCTCTAGAATAAAATTCTGGTACAACTTATGCTGTGGAGATAGCACCCTTAAGGACTCATTCCCTACAGTTGTCAAGATTGCATTTGAGAGAAGCATTCGTGGATGACCTCATGGAGATGTCTGGTAACTTAGTCCAATAGAATGTTAGTTTCACTAGGGCAGCCCAAGATTGGGAAGGTGGCAGCTTTTCGGATTTTTTCATACTCCTACTATATGAGACCGAAGTACTCAAGGAATTGACACTTTGCGGCAGGTACCCGCTAAAAAATGTACATTCTCGGTTCATTCTTTCCATAAGTCCCTCACACAACCGCAGAACAACCACTTTCCATGGAGAAGGATTTGGAGTAACAAGGTGCCTCCCAAAGCGACATTTTTTACTTGGACAATTTCTCTGGGTAAGATTTTGATGATAGATAATTTACGGAAAGGCAGGGTGATTATAGTGGACTGGTATTGTATGTGCAAAAAAAGTGATAAGACTGGATCATCTTCTACTGCATTGTGAGGTTGCTAGAGCGTTATTGTAAGATGTCTTCAAAAGGTTAGAACTAACCTTGGTTATGCATGCTACGGTGGTTGAGGTTTTGGCCAGTTGGACAAACCTGGGCAGTATTCTACAAATCACAGTTGTGTGGAAGATGGTTTCTATTTATATTCTTTGGTGCCTATGACAGGAGCAAAATGATCGAACTTTTGAAGACAATGAGCGTTCATTGGAGGAGATTAGAATTTAGATTACTTTTTGTTAGAACTTTATTTGTATGGGCTGAAGCTGTAGATTTCAAGGACCTCGATTTTCATGATTTTCTTGTTTCCATTTCTTCTTCCTAAATGGGTGTTACCTCTTGTATATCCCCTTGTGTACTTGGGCTATGCTTATTCTTATTGATACAAATGTTTACTATCAAATAATAATACTTTACTCACTATATGTGAGTTATTATTTTTCCCTATGTGGGATTTGTGGTGTTACAATAATGCATGCTAATGACTACCAAACTGCCCTTTCTTCTTTTCTTTTTTTAAGTAAAAAGAATTTATTAAACCACCTAATTAGGCAAGGCCCAAGTACACAAAAGTATACATAAGATGAACCTAATCACAAGCTAAGCGTTGTGAAAAACAGCATAAAAGTTTAAAACTCATCCCATTCAAAAAAGCTAGTTTTCTCTCCGTACATGTGGCAAAAAGTATTCTCTGGGTAGAACCAGCGATGTTTTTTCTATTTTAACTTGGAGGTGGTTCTGATGGGCTTCTCTAGGGAGCTGCTGATAGACTACAAACTTTTTTTATTAGTGAAATAAGGGGGTCTATAGCACCATTAGAGAAGGTTATCGCAGCTTTCTAGCTCAAAAGTGCCGAAATTCTCGGGGTCGTTATGTGGTGGTTACTGAATATGGTGAGGGTGGTAGAAAAAATTTCATCTTCATACTTGAAGGGGAGGGGGAAGGGGATGGAGAAGGCTGAGGGAGGCACTGGGCTAGTGCATGCAGGAAGGCAGAAGCAGGGGGGTCCTTCACGGCAACAGAAGGAGGTGGTGCAGCCTGTGGTGCGGTCATACAAGGAGGCGCTAGTACCAGAGGTGCTATACCGTGAACAAAATGGGGGAGGTGGTGGCGTCAGTTTCTCTGATAGTTATCAGTGTCAAGCCCTTCATCTTGTACAAAATTTTGGAAATGGCAGGGGAGGAGTGGGACGTGCGTAGGATGTAGGAAGAAGTGATTTGAGTTTTTTGCAGTTTCTATAGAAGGAGATTGCTGAAATCAAACGGAGTGTCGAGCGAAATAAGGAAGGTGATGTTTTAAGGCAAGTGGGCTATAAAGGGAATGGGCCGGCCTGGAACAAAGGCCTTTTAATCAGAAGAAAGGGTAGGTTCCGCGATGAGTTAAGGTGAATGGGCCGGACTCAATAAAAGGAAGGGACGGGCCTTCTGTTAAGGGAACAGGCCAAATGGGCGGGTCTAAATCCATGGGCCCACCGGGAGGCACCCAGGAGAGACAGCACAGGCCTCAAGTTGTGGGCCAAATGGCTGGGCCTCAACCCAGAGCCCATCATGCACTTTACGATAGCACGAAGGCTTCGTCTAGCAGCGTTGCAGGTGGGTTGCAGAGGAGGATCACACCATGTAGCTCGCCGGTGCTGGTGAAGCTGCCGGTGGGTAACCAGAAATCACCAACGATGCCAGTGTCACCCTCCGATGATGGCCCACTCGTACGGGAAGATCAAATTTTAGTGTTAGAAGGTGCGAATGCCACGCCACCTCTATTTGGTGGCTGTTCTCTGCCGTCTGGGGGCCAGACTATGCCAATGAGGGGTGAGGAGGTTGGGGTGTCATCAACAAACCTAGCTATTGGCCCTCATGTGCGGGAAGCTCGAATTTTAACACCAGAATGTACGAAGGGCTCACCCACTCTGTCTAGTGGCTTTTCTTTGCCGTCAGGGGGCCAGATATTGTCGTTAAAGTGTGAGGAGGAAGGGGTGTCACCGGAAAACTTTTCTATCCAGGTCGTGGAAGAATCTGTGGTCGATTTGAAGGAGGGGGAGTTTACATTGGATGGGGCGAAATTGATGTTGTCCAATGATGGTTTCTCTTAGAGTTTTGTCCAAGCCATGGGTGAGCACTTAGAGTTTATGGAAGAGATACGAGACACACAGGTGGACAGCAGGGAGGTGAATCCGTTACCTCTAAACTTTATGTATCTTGGTCTTCCTGAAGTCTCAGATTAGGTCATTGATAAGGTAAAAGAAATTCATAAATTTGTGAGTTTAGAGTGCGAAATTTATGAGGAACAGTTTATGGCCTTGTTTACAGCCATTGAAGCGGGGCATCAACAACAAAGGAAAACGGGCTCCAAAAAACAGCATGAACTCAACAAATTGACGTGGTCTATGAATTCCAAGGGTAGTGCTAATAGGGGCAGGTCAAAAGGGAAGGGGCTGGCCTTCTCCCAATGAGACCAAAGATTGTGTCATGGAATGTTCGCGGGCTCAACAAGGTCAATAAGCATATGCAAATTAAAAACTTGCTTTGTGAGTGGAAGGCAGACATCATATGTCTACAGGAGACTAAGTTGAAGATGATCAATAGGAAAATTGTGAGAAGTTTATGGAGCTGTACTCATATGGATTGGGTTTATTTGGCCTCTAATGGGGCATCAGGAGGGGTTGTGGTCATGTGGGATAAAAGGGTGGTGGAAAAAATGGAGGATTTCATAGGAATGTACTCGGTTGCTTGCTCCTTCAAGAGTGTGGTGTATAACTTTTTGTGGGCTTTTGCAGGTGTATATGGGCCAAACTTAGACATAAACAGAGCATCTTTGTGGGACGAGTTAGCAAGAGTACACAGCTAGTGGGAACTTCCATGGTGTATTGGGGGAGACTTCAATGTTACTACATTTCCAAGTGAGTCTTCAAGTAATAGAAGAGGGCGGCCAGCAATGGTAGAGTTCTCGGAGTGCATTTCTGACTTGAACTTGGTTGATCTGCCACTAGCTGGGGGTATAGCCACGTGGGCTAACAATCAAACATGGTCTCGGTTGGATCATTTCTTAGTATGTCCAGAATGGGAAAGTCACTTCCCAGATGTTAGGCAAAAGCGCTTGCCTCATGTTAGTTCGGATCATTGGCCTATCATGCTTGATTGCGGTGGCCTTAGTAAAGGACGACGGTATTTCAAATTTGAAAACGTGGCTGAAATCTGAAAGTTTTGTAGAAAGAATAAGGCAGTGGTGGTCCACGTACCAGTTCGAGGGTACCCCTTGTTTCGTCCTTGCAGCAAAATAGAAAGCGCTAAAAAAAGACTTCAAGTTGTGGAACACGCAATCGTTCGGAGACATAGGGGAGAACAAAAAATGCAAGTTGAAGGAGATCTAGGAAATTGAGAGAATCCAAGAGGGTAGGCTTCTTACTCGGGAAGAAATAGATCGGAAGGTGTCATTGGGGGTGGAGCTTGAAAGGATCATATTATTAGAAGAGACATATTGGCGGCAAAAATAAGAGCTTTGTAGTTGAGGGAAGGAGATAGAAGCACAAAGTTTTTCCATAGTATTGCAAATTCTCACAGGAGAAACAATAATATAGAGATGCTGAAGATTGATGGGTTAGAATGTAGAGAAGAGCAGGCAATTCATGATCATATAGTTGGTTTCTATGAACAACTACTATCTGAGCCGTTTGGATGGCGGCCCTCCCTTGATGGCCTTGTATTTGATACCATTGTACTGTGTGATGTTTCTCAGATGGAGAGGGTATTTGAGGAGGAGGAAATTTTCAAAGTAGTAAGGAAGATGGGCAAAGACAAAGCTCAGGGGCCTGACGGTTTCTCTATGGGTTTCTTCCAAGAATGTTGGGATGTCGTCAAGGAAGATCTTATGAAGGTATTTCAGGAGCTGTTCGTGTTTGGAGAACTTGAGAGAAGTTTAAATACCACTTTCATCTCGTTGATCCCAAAGAAGGTGGGGGGGCTAATGAGGTGAAAGACTTTCGTCCCATTAGCCTTGTGAATGAGGTGTATAAGATCATATCCAAAGTACTTGAGAATCGACTAAGTGAGGTAGTGGGGAAGATCATCTCCAAACTCCAAAATGCCTTTGTTAAAGGTAGGCAAATCCTTGACACGTTCCTCATTGCTAATGAATGTATGGACAGCAGGTTGAAAGATGATATAGTAGGGATCATTTGCAAGCTTGACATGGAGAAAGCATATGATCACATGAACTGGGACTTCCTTCTATACATTCTTGGGAGGTGCGGTTTTGGAGAGAGATGGCGGTCTTGGATTCGTTGGTGCATATCAACAGCGAAATTTTCGATATTGATAAATGGTAGCCCAACTGGCTTCTTTCATAGTTCGCGAGGCCTAAGACAAAGTGATCCATTGTCGCCTCTGTTGTTTGTTCTTGTGATGAAAGGTTTAAGCTGGATGACATCGTCTTTGGTGAATAACGACTTTATGGAAGGTTTTTCGATTGGGACCTCGTATAGGGGGTATCATTAATATATATCACTTGTTGTTTGCAGATGATACACTTGTTTTTTGTAAGCCAAATCTTAATCAAATTCAAACGTTGAAGGTCTTGCTGCTTTGCTTCGAAGCAGTCTCCAGTTTGAAAGTGAATTTAAATAAATCAAAGATGGTTCCAATTGGAGATATTCCTAATATCCAGCAATTGGCTAACACTTTGGAGTGTAAGATAGCCTCATTTCCTTTGATGTACTTGGGACTTTCGTTGGGGGTGGCTGCGAAGGCATTCTCTTTATGTGAGACGGTGATTGAGAAGATAGAGAAAAGATTAATGGGATGGAAGAGAATGTACTTATCGAATGGCGACAGGATCACTTTGATCAAGAGTACACTCTCTAACCTGCCAACTTATTTTTTATCACTTTTTCCTATACCTGCAAGTGTGGCAAACCGAATTGAGAAACTTCAACGTGACTTCTTATGGGGTGGCATGGGGGAGGAGTTCAAATTCCACCTAGTGAAGTGGGAAACGGTATGTTGTCCTATCTCTAATGGTGGTTTGGGTATTAGAAATGTGAGGATCTTTAATCGGGTGTTACTTGGAAAATGGTTGTGGAGATATAACAACGAACCGGAACCCTTGTCGAAGGTGGTGATCGAGCATAAGTATGGAGGAAGCTTGGGAGGGATGGAGTACTAATGAAGTTCGAGGAGCACATGGAGTGGGGTTGTGTAAACATATCAGAATAGGATGGGGGGTTTTTACTCAACACACTCGACTCCAATTAGGGGAGGGCTCTAGGATTAAATTCTGAAAAAATATTTGGTATGGGGATATTTTCCTACAAGTTGCCTTTCCTCCGCTTTTCCAAATTGCTAATGATAAAGATGTTGCAATGGCGGATGTCATGGGGTTATCGGGTGGACAGATACACTAGGACATCAATTTTAGTAGAGCAGCTCAAGATTGGGAGATGAACAGCTTTGCGGATTTTTACAGCCTCTTGTACTCCGTTAAACAGAGAAACCAACAAGAAGATGGGTTGTAGTGGTCACCCGCGGGGAAATGTGCTTTTTCGGTTCGCTCTTTTTATAAGGTTCTAACCCAAGAGCCTAACTCTCATTTTCCATGGAAAAGACTTTTGAGACATAAGGCACCATCCAAAGCTGCTTTTTTCGTGTTGAAAGCATTATTGGGTAAGATCCTCACAACTAATAATTTGAGGAAACAGAGAGTCATCATAGCGGATTGGTGTTGCATGTGTAGGGGAGGGAAGAGTCGATGGACCATCTGCTATTACATTGTGATACAACAAGGGCCTTGTGGACTGAGGTAATCAGTCGAGTAGAGTTGGCTTGGGTTATACCGGAGACTGTAGTGGCAGTGTTGGCCAGCTGGACAACTATAGGAGGTTTGCAATGAAAGCGGTTTGGAAGATGATCCCTCTATGAATCATGTGGTGCCTATGGCAGGAGTGTAATGCGAGGACGTTTGAAGACAGAGAGAGATCACTCGAGGAACTTAAAGTTTTATTTTACAGTACTCTATGTACCTAGGCCATTGCTGTTGATTTTAATGGCATGGACCTACATGATTTTCTTATTTCTTTGGCGCCTTCTTAATCAGGGCACTCCGTGTTCTCTTTTTGTATTTGGATATGCCTTATTCTTTGATCAATAAAGTTTTGTTTACCTATAAATAAATAAAAACTCATCTCATTCAATACAATAGTTGAAGCCTAAAGCAACAATGTATGAAAGAAAAAGTCTCTAAGACCTTCCGATGAGCATTCCCTATTGTCGAAACAGCGACCATTCCTCTCGTTCCAAGTACACCACATTAAACATAGAGGTACCATCTTCCAAATAGCCGCGATGTAACGATTGCCATGAATTCCTCACCAACATGACAATAAATCTATCACCAACCTAGGCGTTACCCATGCAATATTGAGCCTAGTGAAGATTTCATCCCATAAAGCCTTAACTACTTCACAATGAAGAAGGAGATGATCCACCGATTCCCCATTACTTTTGCACATGAAACACCAATCTATTATATAGTGGCCACACTTACTCTACTGGTTGATAGTCAATATTTTCCCATGGGATGCCAGCCAGCCGAAAAAAGCAACCTTGAAAGGAACATTACTCCTCCAAATGCACTTCCAAGGGAAGGCAATTGAAGAATGGGTCAACATAATCTTATAATAGGATCTAACCGAGAAGTTCTTATTCCCTGTCTGTACCCAAAGCAACTTGTCCTCACCTCCAGCCTTTAAATTCAGTGTGTATAACGCACTGTAAATTCAGTAATATCCCCCACCTCCCAATCCTGACAGCTCTAATAAACCTCACAGACCATTGAAAAGAATCAATAGAAATGTCCACATTGTTAGCCACTGAGGCATCCTCATCCAACACAATCCTATAAAGAAAGGGGAAAGCGTTCTTCAAGGCAGCATCACCACACCAAATATCATACCAGAATTTGATTTGTGTTCCCCTTCCCACCTCGAATCTGAAATTACTGAAGAAATTTTCCCAACAATTGCAGATAAATTTCCAAACACCCACACCACCATAAGCCCCTCTTACTTCATTAAAGCACCAACCTCCCAAAATACTCTCATATTTAACATCGATAACATTCCTCCAAAGAGCATCCCCTTCCCAATGATACCACTATAATCATTTTCCTAATAGTGCATTATTGAAGGTTCTCAATTTTCTAACCCTCAACCCCCACAAGATAAAGGGGTACAGATCTTATCCCAATTAATCAAATGGAATTTTTTCTCATCCTCTAAACCTCCCCACAAGAAATCATGAAACATCTTCTCCAGTCGACTCTCACCCCTGTAAGCAAAGGAAATAAAGATAGAAAGTAAGTATATTGGGAGATTGGATAACGTGCTCTTGATTGAGGTGATTCTACCACCTTTGGACAAGTAAATCCTCTTCCAACCCGCCAATCTACATTCAATCTTTTCAAGAATCCCATCCCATATTGCCTTGGATTTATTAGGAGCCCCCAAAGAGAGACCACGGTATTTCATGGGCAAGGATGACACCTTGCAGCCCAAGTTGGCAGCCAATTCATTTTAAATTATTAACCAAGCCAACATGAACCATTTCAGATTTCGATAAATTTACCTTAAGACTGGAGGTAACTTCAAAGCAAAGCAAAAAAAGCCCTCAAGGAACTAATCTGGCTGGAATCCAGCTCACAAAGAATCAGCGTGTCACCAACAAAGAGGAGGTGAGAGATAGTTAAGCTACCATGTGATGAACCACCCACCAAGAAACCCGAGATAAAGCCCCCATCCACCACCACCTTCAACATTCTACTCAACACATCCATAACTAAAATGAACAGAAGAAGAGATAAAGGGTCCCCTTGCCTTAAGAGAGCTATTAAAGAAACCTTCCAAAGTGCCATTAACCAAAACTGAGAATCTAATAGTTGTTATGCAATGTTTCATCCACTGACACCATCTCTCCCCAAAACCATACCTACCAAGTAAATACACCAAAAAGTCCCATTTTTTATATTGGCACAGGGTGTCCAAGAACAGCGTCCCAACTAATCCCGAAGGTGCACACTGCACAGGCCCTTGGCAAGAAATTTCTCACAAGTGCACTTCGAGTAATTCTAAGGGGAAAATCTCCCAGTCCGATGACCCCTAGAGATTGTTTGCACCTAAGGGGATTTGAACCTTAGACCTGCGGGGAGCATACCCTCAAGCTCAAGGCCTTTACCACTTGAGCCAACTCCTAAGGGTTCCAGAAAGTCTCAATTAACATGATCAAAAGCCTTCTCCATATACAATTTACATAGAATACCTGAGGTGCCAACTCTGACTCTACTCTTCAAGCATTCATTAGCAATGAGGACCGCGTCAACTCAGTCGAGGATTTGTCTTCCCTTAACGAAAGCATTTTGTGACTTCGAGATGATCTTCCCCATAACTTCACTCAACCGCTTAGCTATAACTTTTGAAATGATCTTGTATACCCTACTCACCAAACTCATGGGACGGAAGTCTTTCACCTCTACCGACCTAGCCCTTTTGGAATAAGGGCAATGAATGAAGCGTTAAAACTTTTCTCAAATTTCATTAACGAATGAAATTCAAGAAAAACTTTCATGATGTCTTTCCTGACAATGTCCCAACAAGCCTAAAAGAAAGCCATTGCGAAGCCATCTGGGCCCAGTGCTTTGTCTTTTTCCATCCCTTTTAACACACTAAGCACCTCATCCTCTTCGAATGATCTCTCCAACCAAGCCACGCTTGACTGATCAATCGAATCAAAAACCATCCCGTCAACCAATGGTATTGCTCCGTGAGAAGCTTATAATAAAAGTGAACAATGTGATCCTTAATATCGACTCTGTCCGTAAGGACCCTACCTTCTGAATGAAGAACCTCAATGGCATTATTTCTTCAATGGAAATTAGCTACTCTATGGAAAAACTTTGTGCTCTTGTCCCCTTCCTTCAACCAAAGAGCCCGACATTGTTGTCTCCAAGAGATCTACTCCATAAGAGTATTTTTTCCAGCTCAGTTAAAACAACCATTTTCCTTTCCTCGTCTTCAACAGGGAGGGCTCCATCAACCTCTTTTTCATCAAAACGTTGCAGCTTCAGAAACAAAATGTTCCGTTGGTCATTAATGTTCCCAAAAACTTCCATATTCCATTTTCTCAAGTCATTTTTCAGGGCTTTAAGTTTTCCAGCTAAAACAAAATTAGGACGAAAATTGATATGAGGACCACCAAGATCTAACCTTGTCCGTAAACCCATCGGCCTACAGCCACATGTTCTCGAATTTCAAGTATCTCCGCCCCTCATGGAGACCCCCATAATCCAATAAGAGGGGAAAATGATTAGAACAAAGCCTAGGGAGACATTTTTGGCATAGGTTAGGAAAGTGAGCCTCCCAAGAAGGAGAGACAATAAATCTGTCCAACCTAGACCAAGCCCTCCCATTAAACCAAGTTAAATCTCCCCCATCTAAAGGCAGGTCAACCAAATCCAACTCAAAACTTAAAGCTGAGAAGTCAGCCATGGCCGAACCCAAGTTGCCCTTTATAATGAGCTAGAATACCCATCACCTGGAAGGGCATGACCCAAACAACCGGGAAAAGGCTGAAGACCATGTTCCATAAAGTACTACTCTTCTTGCAAATACAACACTAATCTATTGCTACAAGTCATCACTTTCTTACATTATCCAAGATGAGAACCTTCCTTAAAGCCATTGTACATACAAACAAGTTCGCTCTCATGGGTGCTTTATTCAAGTATTCTCACAATGCCATCAAACATCCTTAATTGCACCATACCACCCATGATTTGACTCATGGAATTCTTTCCCATCAAGACATACCCACCTTCAAATGACTCATATAAGCTAAACCATGATCGATGTGGACACATGATGAGTAGTGGCAGTATCAAGATTCAAGAACCAACTTGGATGGTAAGTAGGGTTGCTACTAGCCACAAATACCTCTTTTCCAACAAATCAATGGGAAGTTTATTCAAAATAATCATCAAGTGACCTTAGTTTCATAACCTAAAGCACTGATCTTCTTATCAATAGCAGAAGCAATCCTATGGGAGTATCTTGGATTCTCCTTTATGATTGACTTGGGTATGTATACTTTTTTTTCTCTCTGGAGACGTGGCTATCATATGTCCACAGCATTACAACTCGAGTTTTGCTCTGCATCAAAAAACTCATCACGTGGGTATTATGTATTCATCTTCCAAGCTACATTATAAATTGCTTTTTTACATTTACACTGGGGCTACCCATCATATGACAAGCAATCCAGCGGCATTTGTCTCATCCTCATCGTACCAAGGCAAAAGTGTCGTCTTCACTAGTGACAACCAAAGTTGCATTCCACAAAGCCCTTAAGCAAGGTAGTAATGTGCTAGATAAAAAATGTTTTGCTAAAAAAAATAATTGACCGTCACAAGAATTAGATAGACTAGCCACAAAAAAATCAAAATTTTATGCAACTACATGAATTCAGTGACCAATAGGCATCAGGGGAAACGATGAGTAGTAACCAACATTACATAGAAATATCCACGCAGCCAAAGTGATACCTACATGTAGTCCATCTGTTCTGATGTACGTTATCAAACCTGCTGCCTTAGAGTCAGATAATTGAACCCCCTCATAAAGTTTTTGTGCAAGCTGCATTCATATAATAGCGTAAGTGAGAGGCTCCAGAATACATCGCATCTCGTGAAATATTGCTACTTATCAGCAATAAAAGTCAATGCTCAAGCAAGATTTTCCTCATACATTCATTAATTTTTTCTAGGCAATTTTATTGAAATTGCAAAGGGGCACAACCAAGTACACATGATGTATACAAGAGAAGGCACCCAATTAGGGGGAGAGATTTTCAAAATGACTCTAATCAGATACTAGCTTAGACTTATAGTTCTTTTATGGGTAGCTTAGCCTTATACTAACCTGTAAGCTTTTGATTCCTTGTGGTAGCTTTTATTTACCAATGATTAACCATGTCAATTTGTCATTAGATAAGGGGATATGGGGAAGAGAATAAATTGCGTCAAGCCTTAAGCCAAGAGCATCTTCATAAAACGTAATAGTAATTTTCTAAAACAAAAATGCTACGAATATAAAATCTGAAGAGATAGATGTACATGACTTTCCTAACCTTCATTGTATAGGTCGCAGTAAAATGTAATTTGTTTGCAGCATCCTGCAGAAGTGTTGATGTTATATATGGTGTCGGTGGGTTTTTCCGCATTTTGTTTCTTTTAGAGCTGACCACTTTAAATTTTGCTGAACTAATCTTCCGCTCAATTTCCTTGGCCTCAGTAACAGAGCTGATTGAAAACTGATTCAACTTTTTAGAATCATATTGCATCAAGTGTGCTGGGAAAGAAAAGCCATTCACTAAAGAACCCGGTCCATATTGGTTCATCTTCACCTCAATACTCCAATACTCCTGAGGTTTAAATTCATCAATTTCCATTTCCCTGTCACATATAAGAGCGAGCACGGCGGATTGTACTCGCCCAGCTGACTGGCAACCAGGTAGTTTCCTCCATAATAATGGTGAAATATTAAATCCAATCAAATACTCGAGAGCACGCCGTGCAAGATAAGCATGAACCAAGTTTACATCAATTTCTCTTGGAGCTTCAAGAGCACTTTTGATGGAGGACTCTGTTATTTCATGAAAGACAACCCTTGCAATGTTAATGTCTTCACGTAAAGCAACCTGTTGCTGCAGCATCTCAATGATGTGCCAGGCAATAGCCTCTCCTTCACGGTCTGGATCTGATGCAAGGATAAGATTTTCTGCTCTGAGAAACAAGGAAACAGGAATGAGAAAATTCAGAAACAGAAAAGCAAAAGTAAGGTAGAGATAATAATGAAAAACCACAAAAAAAACTATCAATATTAGCATAATGCATCAGCATCACTAATTATTATGAAAATGACCACAAAAAGAAAAAAACACCTCTCGCCTCTAACTTAAAATTAAACATAAGGTGATAAGTATAACAAAAGATAAATGCCCCACTGTGCTTATGTAGTCTGTTCAATACTTCTGCTCTAGAATAGTTCAAGGTGATTGAAGGCAATGAGAACCATACCCACTTAGTGCAACCTTGATGCTCTTCAGATGAGTCCAGGCGGCGGATGGGACCTCCCACACCATGCTAAAGTCATCATCAGGCCGCACAGATCCTGACCTTGCAGCCAGGTCTCTTACATGACCATAGCTAGGCAATACTTCATACATATCACCAAGGTAGCCCTGAATAACCTTAGCCTTTGTTACAGACTCTACCACCACTACAGATTTCACAAGAGGGGAATATAGCTGTTTCAATGCCTTTGGACCCTGATTATTCAATTTGCCTCTCTCTTGTGAATTCTGTTTATTTGTTGACTTGTTTCCTGCTTTGATAGATTTCACCTTTCTACAAGAGTTCCCTTTTTTCTCATTCAACTGAGCTTTTCTTGAAGCAGAACTATCAAGCACTTCCACATGTGTTTTCCCAACTGAATTCTTCTGAAAAACTGAGGTGTTAGCTTAAATATTCTAATGAAATAAAGGACTTAACTTGGATGCGGTTACATATTTTTTTATATAAATAAGTCAATTTGGTGATCCTACAAATTAGTAACCGCTAACCTCTAACGCCTGTGTGGAATTCTTGCCTCTTTTGCCAGCATTCGGCGTCTTTGCTTGAGAAGAACTTTGGGGTCCGTTTGCTTCCACTGCTTCTTCTGAAGCATTAGCAGCAACTTTATGCACCTCGTTTTTCTTGCTTCTTGAGTGCTGCTTCTGTTTCCCATGAACTTCACTGTTCTGATTATCATTTTTAACAGGAGAAATTGAAATATTTGATCCCAGCTTCATATCCTTACTCCCCTCTCCCACTAACTGTTCACTAGAAGTCATCATGTCGACATCTTTAGAGGCTGAAATATTCAAATTTGCAGCTGTTTTTTTCCTGTGAGCAGCCAATGCTTTTGCTCGTTTCCCGTGTTCACTAAATGGTTGGAAGCCCAAGGACTTCCCAACACCCTCTTTGCCACGAACACCAACGTTTTCATATTTATTTGTTAAACTCGCAACTTGAGAAAAAAACCTCTGAGCCAAGCTTCCATAACTAGATAAACTCCTTCTGAAACCTCTGTTTAGAGACCCATAAATAACACTATTTAGAGGTACCATGCAATTCATTGTAACAATCGGACCAGGAGAACTATGAGAAGAGGAAGAACACATGAACCATGCGAAGAGGAAGAACTCATGAGGGAGGCCTGGACGTGCGAAAGGAAGAATACGAATGGAGTTAGGGTTCCAGAGGACAGTACTTTTTCGGCTAAGCCGTTTGATTTCGTAACTGATTTCAATTTATTTCATTTTATTTTATGTAATTATTATAATTAATAATTCAATTTTTTTAAATTTTAAAATAAAAATAATATTAAAAAATTATTTTAATAATATTTTTTTCAATTTAAATTTAAATTTTAATTCATTTCATATTATCTGCCTAAACAAACGTAGTAAGTGTACTTGCTGTTTAAGAAAAGTGATATGAAGTCTTGTTGCTGCGTGGGATTATTCACCTGAAGACAAAATGGGCATGGTTATGATGGGCTTGTTGTGGGCTATAGCCTATTTGAAGTCACAGTAGTTTAGTAATCCTTAATTAGTAGTATTGTAGCTAAGTTGGCAATGGGCCGTAATATTGGGTTTGCTTTTTACTTAACTTCCTGCATTCAGTCCAGTAGAGTTGGCCTAAGATAAAGGCATCAGTATGTAAGGGTTTAGTCTATCTGTATCAGGGTTTTATCATAAAAGCATCAAAACTCTATGTTTCTCTCTTACAACTTTCTCTAGAGGTAGTCACCCTCGAAGTGAGATTTGCTATCAATACAAGTTTATTTTATAGATCTGTTACATTCAGGAACCCAGGACTTAAGTGGAAAGCATTCTGAGAACCATTAAGAGAGCTTTGGAAAAGATGAGAATCTGTCACAGCCTTGGCATGGTTAGTTGAGATCCTGCAAGATACTCTGTGTCTCTCAAACTTAAGCTGAGATGCTCTTCTGTATCTGTTGCCATTACCAACGTTAAATGAAGAACACAATAAGTAGGTGCTTGGGTTCGCACGGAGTCTCCTATGCTATAGCTGTAACAAAATGTCACACGGCTCACTAGAGACCTTTCTTAGGGTTTCAATAAATGGCATGAAAAAAGGGTATTTTGTGGAAAGAATGAGTATTGTCGAGGGCTTTGGTCAAAGCTTGGAACTGAAATGAAATAAGTGAAGGTTAGTCAAACAGATGGCTAGTGGGCTGGGCCCAAACCCATGGGCACTTTAGGAACGCTAGAGGCCTTTTTATTTTTGTTACTAGCATTGTTATGTAGTGGTCTGGGAGTATGTTTCCTTAAGCTCGTCGTTTATTGCTTCTTAATGTTGGACAGGCCTTCTGGCCTTATTTTGAGGGGGGCCTTTTATGGTATGCTTGTTGCTTGTTGCTTTGTCTATTTTGTCTTATCCTTACCATTAGCCTGACATTTTATAAGCTGGATAGTGTCCTTTGCTGTGATATGCTGAATGAAATTACAAATTTCTTATCCTTTTCTATTTCTCTCATTCTAGAGGAGCTCTTCGAAGAGAGCAAAACCCTAGTTTCTATAGCCTTTACCTTAGGCCTGTTACAAAGTGGTACTAGAAAAAACCTACACTACCTTTTTATAGAGGGGCAAAAAACACAAGACTCAATGATTTACAAGAGAGGTTGAACAACCTAAAAAAGACAATAGATTCCCAATATAGAACCCTAGAAATTGAAATGTTGGCCCTAAAAAGACAAACTAATACAATGCTACAACAGTTAACAATAATCTCGAGTGAGCTACAGAGGAGAGGTCACAATCATAGCCTTGGAGGATCTTCATCTGGAGTGCATGCCCATGAGGAAAAGGGGGACTCAAAGCCTGCTGGTGATGTTCAGACAAGGACGGTGAAACTTGATTTTCCCACTTTCCATGGAGATGATCCAACGGGATGGATCTACAAGGTACAACAATTGTTTGTTTTCCATAGAACCCTGTCACAACACAAAATTAAGTTAGCCTCGTTCCATATGGATGGGAAAGCTTTAACTTGGTTCTAAGATTGGGAAGAATCAGGGCAAGCACTTGAGTGGGATTCTTTGACTAAGGCCTTGCTGGCCAGATTTGGTCCAAGTGGGTATGATGATCCAATGGAGTCTCTGACTCGGTTGAGGCAAAGCAATATAGTGGAGGAATACAAGGATAAATTTAAATATTTATCTAATATATTGTGGAGCTTATCAAAACAATATAAGTTAAATTGTTTTCCCAGTGGTCTAAAGGATGAGATTAGACTAACTGTTAAAATGTTCGATCCACCCAACTTAACTACTGCCTACAGTCTAGCTAAAATACAAGAGGAAAACATGAACTTGTCCAAGAAACTAAATAGATCTGGCCTTATGTATTCTCCTTACCCAAGTATCCTAAAAAGACCCAACCTACCCATTAATGAACCTTCCAAAATATTTCCCAAAACCAAACCTACAGATCCACAAGATAAACCAAAATCAAATTAAAGAAATGAGAGAAAATGGGTTATGTTATTACTGTGAGTCGAAGTGGACACCTAGGCATAAATGCCAAAACTCCAAGTTGTACCTATTAGAAGAGGTTTTGTTTGAATCTATAAAAGAAGGGGATGTGGAGGAACCCGTGAGTGAGGTTGAGAACCCAAAATCTTTCAAAATAGAACCAGACAATCCCATCAACCCAGAAATTTCTCTCCATGCTTTAACAGGATCCCAAAACCCAAAAATCATGCGTGTGATGGGGAAGATTTGACCTTAGTGGGTAACAATACTAATAGACACTGGATCAACTCACAACTTTTTGGATCAAGCCCTATTAAACCAAGTCAAACTACCCATTAATCAAGAGGAAAAAAGTGAAAGTGAAAGTGAAAGTGAAAGTAGCAAGTGGGGAAGTCCTCCCAAGTGAAGGGAAGTGCAAGGGAGTGTGTGTTAAAATTCAGGGCACCAACTTTTCAATTAAAGTGCATGTGCTAGTCTTAGCTAGCTGTGATATGGTGCTAGGTATCCATTGGTTACAAGAGTTGGGAGCCACAAAATTAATTGAGGAAGGCTCTTTAAATATGTTTAATAAATTGGAGAAGAGAGGCATAGTTTTACATGTCTTGGTGGGTGAAAACATATAGAATGAAGACAAAACACCAGCATCAATACAAAAAGCACTTAAAGAATATCTTGAAGTGTTTAAAGAGCCCAAAGACCTACCCCCTATCCAAATCCATGATCATTCTATCAACACAAAACCCATACCCAACACAAAACCCATTTCCATGCAACCTTACCGTTACCCATACTTCCAAAAATGCAAGATTGAAAAAATAGTGCAAGAGTTATTACATTCGGGAGCAATAAGGCCCAATCAAAGCCCTTACTCTTCCTCGGTGTTGCTGGTCAGGAAGGCGGATGGGTTGTGGAGATTGTGTGTGGACTATAGGGGCCTTAATGCGGTCATTATTAAGGATAAATTCTCATACTTGTATTGGAGGAGTTGATGGATGAGTTGCATGGTGCCATGGTTTTTTCTAAGCTGGATCTAAGATCCGATTACCACCAAGTTCGAGTGAAACCCTTAGACATACACAAAACAGCCTTTAGGACCCATGAGGGTCACTATGGATTCTTAGTTATACCCTTCGGGCTAACTAATGCCCCATCCACATTTCAAAACTTGATGAACGAGGTGTTCAAACCCCATTTGAGGAAGTTTATCATGGTATTCTTTGACGATATACTGATTTACAGTAAATATGAAGCTGACCATTTGAGACATTTGTAGGTGACTCTTGAAACTCTAAGAGAGCACAAATTGTATGCTAAGCTTTCTAAATGCAAGTTTGGGTGAAAAGAGGTAGCCTACTTAGGGCACTTAATTTCTGACCAAGGTGTGAAGGTAAACCTAGAAAAATTACAAGCCATGGAGGACTAGCCCCTTCCTGGGTCTATCAAAGCCTTGTAAGGGTTCTTAGGGCTGACCGGATACTATAGAAGGTTCATTAAGGGCTACGGGGACATCACTGGCCCACTAACTAGAACGTTGACGAAAGATGGATTTAAATGGAGTTAGGAAGCAAAAGTCGCTTTCCACAAATTGAAGGATGCTGTTTTTTGCTCCCGGTACTAGCTTTACCAGAATTTGTAGCACCCTTTACCATCGAGTGCAATGCTTTAGCCACGACTATTGGAGCTGTCCTTATGCAACAAGGTAGACTCATTGCATATTTCAACCATGCACTTAAAGGGAGTGTCTTACACTTATCAACCTATTAGAAGGAACTCTTCGCATTAGTGATTTCTGTAGTGAAATGGAGACCATATCTACTAGGTGGGACCTTCAAGGTTAAGAAGGACTAGCAAAATCTAAAGCACCTATTGGACCAAAGGGTAGGAACCCTAATGCAACAGAAATGAGTTTCCAAGCTGCTAGGCTACGACTTTGTGGTGGAGTACAAAAAAGGGGCCGAAAATAGAGTTGCAGATTCCTTATCCCGAAGAGAGTAGATTGAGGAAGAGACATTAATGCTCATCTCCTTTCCCATAGTCGCTTGGGTGGTGTTGTGCTAAAAATATCTACAAGTGCACAGAATCGTAACAAGTAGTAAAATATTTTAAAGAAAACGAATGTCAAACCCACATAGATTAATTATTCTATTGAGTACTGAAATTTACTAAATTAATTACTATTTGGAAAATTGAAATTTAAAGAATAGATTATCTAAATTAAACTGAAGAAAATAATATTAAAATTTAGATTTTTATAGATAATAAGAAAAAAAAAAGAATAGATCTAGAATGTTTGATTTCATCTAGCAAATCCCACACAATTTATTATTTCTTGTTATAAAATTCCAATTATTCCAAGTTAATGATAAAAATCTCTTAACTATTCTATATTTTCTCTTGAGCAATACTAAAAATATTTCCAGTTAATAACTCAACATATCTATGTGAATTTAACTAATTGGAAACTCATTAAGTTTTTTGGATTTTTCTTAAAAATCACACTAATCGCGGTAAAGTCTCTCTACTTTCGCTCAACTAATGGTGCTTAATCCTAGGGCTCTAATTACAAATGACCTCTCGGTCTCATTGCGATTCAATAGATCGAACAATAATTAGTTAGAAAATTGCAAGTATTAAGAACAAGAAATAAACACTCAATCATGGAAATATTGAAAATAAAATAACTTAGAATATAAATTGTATGTTCAATGCTAGACTACATCAAAATTCTAAAAAATAAAATTATTTCATAATAAAACTGAAATGAAAAATAATAGAATTAGTGTTCATCGTTGGAGTCGGTTGATGAAACATGAGACTCTTGCCTCTGCTCCCCAGATCCGCCTCCTTGAAAGAAACTTAAAGAATAAACTCTGGAATATTGGACTCTAAAACTCAAACCCCCCCCTCCCAAATTTCGTGCTAATGATATGCTTATATAGGGTAGAAAAGAAACCCTAATATTTTCATGATTTACGCCTAAAAAATGGCTTAACTTTTAGGCCTAATTTTGATAGGCTCCTACGTGCTCCAGGATTCAGAATTTAGAAATTCTTATTAGATACAAAGTTGTAGTCATTTAAGGTAACTTTCTAACCAATCTAGAATCATATCAATCGTATATGTGAGTAGAAAATTATGATCAAAACACTTAAGCATGTCCAGACTGTCTCCTAGTGTATTCTGAACTTGGATTTCTTGTGGATTCCTTCTGTGATTTCTTTCTCTTTTTCATGATCAAAATTACTTTCAAGCCATTTGCTAGTTGTTACCCACGATATCATCTAGGTTGGTCTTTTAAGTTGGTCGGTTAGATTGGTCACCCAATCTAACCACCAAGAGTCTTATCACCAAGTCTTATCACCCCAGAGGTAAAATATCTTGCTCATCGCCTAACTCTTGTCGCCAATTCTGGTCTCCATTGAGTCTCCTCGCCTAAACTTTCTCAGCTCTATTCAGATCTCATTACCTCTCGTCGGTCTGGATCTGTAGTCTCTTCTTTTGTACCAAAATGCTCTCATTTTGTACTAAATCTTCTAATTCCTTCAAATCCAAGAAAATAAAGAAAAGAGAAAAACTTCTAGCCGGTCATTCTATTTTCCCTAAAGAAATAGCCTCTAATGGGTAGGTGCCACGTAGGCTTCTATTTGGCTAACGATAGGATTGCACAGCATAGGATCGAGGAGTTATGCACAACGCTCAACTAATCCAAACAACTTGCACCAGAATCAAATGAAAATGATTCAAGCCAACAAATCCATCATTAATGGGGAAAACTCGGAAAATGATTGACTTCATATAGAAAACTGTTCAAACGTTATGCACTCTTGAATCATCTCTCTCTCTCTCTCTCATATTGTTTCGTGCTGCAAACAAATTGTATTCTTCCATTATACTCTCTTTCTTATTCAAAGAACGATCACTCTCGACACGATCGATTGGATATTCTTGAAAAAAATCTCCAATAATCCCTTTTTTTTTTTTAGCAATCTGATCTGGTTTACATTCATTTGAAAGAGTAACAGGCCTACCAAAATGGAACAAGAAAACCCAAAGTTACCCGTATGCAATTTGGGAGGATTATCATTTTGCCCCCTTCATTTCTTGGTGCTTCTTCTAGATGCAGTTTGGCTCTGACTGCCTTCTATTTGCATTAGCTTTATTAAAAGCTTCATATCTTGCACCTGAGATTTGATGGTAAAAACTCGTTAGCATGAGTTGTTGGCGACGAAACAGGTGCCTACTGAGCTGGTGGCGACAAAGCTGCCGGGTGACGCAAAACATGGTGGTGGGCGGTTTGAAGTCTGTGAGGGGCTCAGAAGAGGATGTGGTTTTGTATTTTCTGCAGAAATAAAGATTTCATCTAGTGTATTGATCCTTATGATTTTTGTGTGGCCTTGCTTAGGTGGAGCACTTTTATTGAATGTTGTTGATGGCTTAGCAACGGACGGTCTGTTCCAAAGAGGAACTCTAAAGAAAAATATGTAGAAATAAAATAAAATCAATAGTATTGAAGGAGAACTGACACTTTTCATAAATAAAAGAGTAATAAAAATCACATAAAAATCACACTTGTTAGCTGGAGGACCTAAAAACTGCCTACGCAACTGACCCTAAGGTACAAGCTCTAATTTCACTTTTCAAAGAAAATAAATTGGACCTTGAGTACACAATGAGATCAAATTTACTCATGTACAAACAAAGGTTATATATTCCCCAACATGATGAGTTTAATACTCGATTGCTTGAGCTGGGCCATAGCAACCCATGGGGGGGTCACTCAGGTTTTTATAAAACTATTCAAAGGATGATAATGGATTTTTACTGGTCAGGCCTCAAGAGTGATGTTAAACAGTTCATAAGAGGTTGTGACCTCTGTCAAAGGGTTAAGTCCTCCAACACACTACCAAGTGGGTTATTACAACCCTTTCATATACCCACTCAACCCTGGACCCACATAACAATGGATTTTGTAGAAGACCTTCCTAACTCTAAGGGATTTAATAGCCTGTAGGTGGTTGTTGATAGGCTCACAAAATATAGCCACATAACACCCCTCAAACACCCCTACACTACACAAGACATAGCTAATTTATTCCTCAAGCACATCCTTTAAATTACATGGCCTACTTTCTCAATAGTCTTGGATAGAGACAGGTAATTTACAAACAAGTTTTGGAATGAGTTATTCAGCTTACAAGGGGGTCCAAATGGCACTAAGTACAGCTACCAACCTCAAACTGACGAGCAAATAAAGGCTGTAAACAAAACTATGGAAAATTTTCCGAGATGCTTCTCAGGTGACAAACCTAAGGACTGGGTATCGTGGATACCACTTGCAGAATGGTGGTACAATTCCACTCCACAGAAGTCTACTAAATTATCCCCCTTTGAAGCACTATATGGCTATCCCTCTTCCTGGTGGCTAGAGTACATACCAGGTACTGTAAGAGTCATAGCAGTTGAAGAGCACCTCCAAAACAGAGATCGAATTTCCCGATTAATCCAGCACAACCTGCAAAAAGCCCAAGATTGAATAAAACAATATGCTGATTTGAGAAGGAAGGAAAGGGAATTCACTGAAGGGGAATGAGTTTACCTCAAACTCCATCCGTACAAACAAGCCATAGTGGCCTTTCGTTGTAGTCACAAGCTGGCTCTAAATTCTTTGGGTCGTTTCAGATATTATAGAAGGTAGGGAAGGTGGCCTACTGGCCTTATTTTGTGGGGGCCTTTATGGTCTGCTAGTTGCTTGTTGCTTTTTGTTGCTTTGTCTATTTTATTTTATCCTTACCATTAGCCTGACATTTTATAAGCTAGATAGTGTCCTTTACTGTGGTATGCTAAATGAAATTATAAATTTCTTGTCCTTTTCTATTTCTCTTTCTTCTCTCATTTCTGGAGAAGCTCCCCTCGAAGAGAGCAAAACCCTAGTTTCTATAACCTTTATCTTAGGCCTGCTAGACAAAAACCACACATCAATACAAGAATATTCCGCATCAAATGTGGATGGACATAATACACCACAATTTTAAAATAAGTTAAAACCTCTACATAAATCCAAATAAGGAACCAATATCAGCCTCTGGTTTCCGAGATAACAAAGTAAAGGAAATCAACCTAACTTTCTCTGATACTTTTCTATTCTGGAAAATGAAATTGTGAGTCTTTCGTTTTCACTTTTCTTCTGCGTTTAACTTAGCAAGTAAATAGATCCCATAGAAAGTCTGTGTATTCATATTAATAGGAAACAAGAATGATCAAATATAAAGACAAAGAAACAAAATTTTATAAAACGGAAACTGAAAATGGTGTGAATTTAAAATAAGGTGGATTTTTTATTTTTATTTTTAAAGAGAAGAAGAAGAAGCGGAAGAAAAAGAAGAATACCTTCAACATCAAAGGAAAGAAATAAAGGGAAATAAGTTCCATGTTAGGGGGCTCTCTGGAGAATAAGGTGAAGGGAGCTCTCATGGAGGGTTTAAGGGTTCGTAGGATTCTGTCTGGGGAGAAAGGAACTGAAGAGTTAATGCAAAGACAACTCAAAACATAATGCTTTGAGATGGCTTAAGCACATTGTTTAAGGAGAAAGAGGAAACACATCGTTTGAGATTAATAAAGGGGCTGGAAGCTACTACTCGTTTGGAATTAGTTAACCATAAACTACTTGTCATTTTTATACGTATTTCTTTTAGTTACAATGTTGCATTCTATTATTTACTTTCCACATGTTGCAATGTCATTAGAGCAGTTTGTTATGGCTGCACCCTTTTATGTACGTCCAGAGAATAGTGGAGAATCATCTGGAAAACTATTGAAGAATTGTTCATCTTTTGGAGATTAAGGGATCCCTTGAAGTACCCTAATGGCAATCTGAAATTCTCATTTGCTTTTTATCAAACACCTTGTCCACAAATTCTTTTCAATTCCTGTTTACATTTTGCCACTATCCTCTACCTCCATCATTTGCAAATTACACAACCAGTAGTCTTACATTCCAATACTTTAAAATATTCTCAAAAGGCAATAACAAAAACTTGATATTTTTCTTTTAACAAGAAATATAAGAAACTTGATAGAAATTTGTTGAAAAGCACTAGGAATTTCAGGAATTTATATTTTCTTTTCTTTACATTACCATGTCTTTTAAAGATAAAAAGTAATGGGTATTGGAATCCATTATTAAAATTTCTCAGCAACCAATAGAACATAAATCCTTTAGGTACAATAATATAGAACATAGCCGTCTCAATACCATCAGGCTCTTATTTTTCTTTTTCGTTCTTTTCTCCTTTTTGGCTGTTTCTTGGAAACTAGAATGGAAAAGGTAATAAAGAAAGAGCGAATGGAGAATGATCAGGTAATCTTGGACATTGAGTTGAGTCAAGGAGATGAAGTAGTGGAAGGTTTTGAGAACATGGACGAAGAGAAAGTGACCATGCTGACCAATAACGATTTCCTCTGTAGATTAATCATTGCCAGCGGCAGTTTCATTTGCTAGCCATTCTTTCAGTTCTTGTTTTCTGCTTTGGCTTTAAAGATAGAGAGAGGAAAGATAGACAAAGGCAGAGGGATGCAGAAGAAAAAGTGCAAGATGAATAACCTTGTATGGAAAAAAAATACACGAAGAAGTGGAGGCTGAAATGAGGAGGCTGAAGTTAGAACTCAAGCAGACAATGGAAATGTACAGTACTGCCTACAAAGAAGCACTCACAACAAAAACAAATGGTAGGTGAAATTAAACCTACTTTATGCCTTGTAATTTCTATAAATTCCAAGCAGGCACTGATACAATTTACATAACAAGCAGTAGAGCTGGCACGTTGGAAATTAAAGGAAGAACAAAGAATGGAAGATGCACGATTGGTTGAGGAAGCTGCATTAGTGATTGCAGCAAAGGAGAAGGCCAAGTCTAGGGTTGCCATTGAGGTTGCTGAGGTAGCCAAAAGGATAGCAGAACTAGAAGCGTAAAAAAGAATCCATGCGGAGATGAAAGCGTTGCGAGAAACAAAAGAGAAGAAAAAGGCATTTGATGCTTTAGCACAATCAAACAATCGGTGCAGGAGGTACACAATCGAGGATATCGAAATTGCCACAAATTTATTTGCAATCTCCCACAAGATTGGGGAAGGGGGGGGTTATGGACCTGTATACAAGTGTTATCTGAACCATACACATGCTGCAATTAAGGTTCTTTGCCGAGATGCAACTCAAGGAATGTCATAGTTTCAACAAGAGGTATACTGAAAATAGAAGTACTTGGCTACACAAGCATCAAATAAAAAAGTTATGCTTGAAAGTTTAATTAAGTATTTAGAAATAGTTTCGTTATGACTCACTAACAACCATTCTCAGGTTGAGGTATTGAGTTGCATACGACATTCGAACATGGTTCTCCTACTAGGAGCCTGCCTTGAGTATGGTTGTTTGGTGTACGAGTTCATGGCTAATGCGAGTTTGGAGGACGGGCTCTTATGCCGGGGTAACACTCCACCTCCTTCTTGGCAGATTAGATTTAGAATTGCCATCGAAGTAGGTATTGGCTTATTGTTCCATCACTATACCAAACCAGAGCCACTAGTGCACCGTGACCTGAAACCAGCCAACATCTTACTTGATCGCAACTATGTTAGCAAGATTAGTGATGTCGGCTTGGCCAGGTTAGTATCCCATCTGTGGCCGATAATGTGACACAATATCGAATGACATCCACAGCAGTCACATTCTACTATATAGATCCAGAATATCAGCAAACATGCATGCTTGGAGTGAAGTCTGATGTATATTCCCTTGGAATCATGTTTCTACAAATGATAACAGCTAGGCTGCCGATGGGCTTGACTCACCATGTTGAAAGAGGCTATCAAAAAAGGGGCTTGATTGGCCAATTGAAGAGGCTTTGTGCTTCGCCAAGCTGGCACTAAAGTGTGCAGAGTTGAGGCGAAAGGATAGACTAGATCTTGGCAAGGATGTCTTGCTAGAACTTAACAGATTGAGATAACTTGCTGAGGAAACCACGCATCACACTTCGATAAATGGCAGTCCAGCCTCCTCACTAGGCCACAATCAAGTTTCCCTGCAGCTAGTAAGTTAGTGTTAGCTTGACAATATAATCTAATGATTAAATTCATCCATTTTTTGGACAATTACTAACTCGACGATGATTCAAAGTGATGGTCCTAAATTTAACTTTTGACTCCATGATTTACTCTATTTTAGTTAAATATTTCATGGTCAATTTCTTTTTCATAAACCACAAAACTATTCCAATTTCATTGTCATTTCCTATAACGGTTCTTTAGAATTCACATAATGCTTGTTTGACTTCTACCTCGAGATGAAAAGCCTAATTAGAAATGTATTGATTGACTCTTTGCAGGAGGGGGATCTTCCACCTGCACTTTCTGGAGAGGGTTCCATAATCTCCCTTACGAGTAAAGATCAAGTTCTAATGAAAAAAACTGGTTTAAAATGATCGTGCCAACAAGGGAAAAATGCAATTGTTGGAGGTAAAAGCTGATGTTCATATCATCTCTGATTCTCAAAGCCGTGTTTGCAAACTTCGATATCATGTATAGTGAATCAAGATGAAGTTCCAAGTTTCCTAATCAACGTGTACATATATACACATTCCTTCTAGTTCTAGAGCAAGATTAAATAGAAAACACACAAAAACAAGCACCCACATACTTTAAAGCCTGGTGCTTCATAAGACATGAATGTGGTTGTCTTGTAATGATTTACATCTGTGTCATCAGACGACTGGTAGTCAATGAGGTTATTCATGAAATCTACTTGTTTGTTTCATTTCTTGAAAAAAGCAACACGTCAGTATACTAAAATTTTGGAGCAAAAATACTCTAAAATACTATTTAAGGTAGAGTTTGTTACGAAGAACAATAACTTCTCAATCTTTAGCATTATATTTTTATACTTAGACACCAAAAACCAATATGTTATCGGGAAAACGACTGAGAGATGGAGAGACAGAACATGATGTTGACAGTTTCAGACACAGGAAGAAAAGTGTTCCCTTTGTCGCCTAGAATCTTCAGAGCTTTACAAGGTCTGTCCCGAACAAATCCATTATCTAGTACACAATTTTGTCGCCAACTTCAAGTGTAAAGGAAAGTACAATAGAATGGCTCATTTAGGTGTGGACAGTGAGTTGAGATGAAACTTAAAAGTTGAATAAAATATTATTTTTTAATATTATTATTATTTTGAGATTTAAAAAAGTTGAATTGTTTATTATATTTTATATGAGAATTTGAAAAAGTTGTAATGATGAAATAAAATGAGATGAGATAAAACAACTCTTATATCCAAACGAGACTTAATGTAACAAATGGAGGAAGCCTTGAGCGATATGGGTAGAATCTAGCTAATTTTTTTTTATAAGTAGAATCTTGCTAATTAATATATAATTAGTTTCTAGCTAATTTTTTTTTTATAAGTAGAATCTTGCTAATTAATATATAACTAGTTTCATAACTCCATTTGAGCGACACCGGGAGCTTGGAAAATAAAAGACTTTGTGAATTTTTTGAGCAAGAAAGCCTGACAATTTATTACGAAAAGATTACTTGGTCATACTTGAAGTCTTGTTTCAAGAAGACAGCTATTTCCTGCAAATTATGCCGCAATCGAGTAATGAAGCTTAATTTATTTTCATTTCCTACAAATAATCCAGACCTCTTCGTCCCGGATAGAGTTTCCAAATGACGAAAAATGAAAAAGAAGTGGATTCTGTTTATCTACGTGAGAGAGTTCATGTTTTCCCGACCCAACGCCCAGGTGTAATTGTTAGGTGAAACATTTCAATGAATATAATCTTTGCGCCCCAAATTCGATTAAAAAAATTACCGCTAAAGACAATACAATTATCTAACAATGATCTTAACTTAAACACATAAAGCGAAGCAAAACTAATATGACGCAATGCAACATAAGAGACCAAAATTTTTAAGTAATTGAAGACTAACTTGCATCTCAGCCATAAAGCTTAAAGTTAATAAAGAGACATATGGACCAGGACAAAGAGGAAAATTATTTGTTGTTAACCCTACCCAAACAAGGGGGCAAAATTCCCACGGAAACACCCACTAACGATAATACATGAGCAGTTGGGCCGATGAATTATTAGGATATCCATCATACATGGCTTGCGATCTCCTAGAGCTCAACCCCATGGAAGCACCAGCCAGACCACGTTGCCCAGTCATCTGCACAAGAGCTTAACCTGAGAGACCAGATGCAGCAGCCTGACTCAAGGCAAGTTACCGCTGATAAGCTAACAACTTAGCTAGTGAATCACCTTGGTTCATGCTTGCAGTCGAAAGGATATGATATGGTTGAGTTGGAGGAGGTAATGGATTTGAAGCTATCCCAGGAGTTGGCTTGCTATCCCACGAGCACCGCATTCACGCATGCCAAAAAGATTAGACATTTTCTTCAACAGTTAAAAATGCTGCTTAAAATTTGCATGTAAACCATTTAACATGGAACACAGTACTGCTTGTTCTTCTAATGATGGCACCATGCCAAGGACCTCCTAGGTCCTACATTCAAACTGATCACTTAAATAGCAAATCCGCAACCCATAAAGAGTTAAATGCCTAAAGGCCCTAGATTAATGCAAAATAGCTGGAGACCTGAAGTGAACAGGAATAACGCACCTGCAGAAATTTTTTGTATAAAATATATATATATATATATATATACACACACACACACACACACACATTTTGGCTTTTGAGTTGACCAACCAAAACAAAAGTCTTTCGTGTCTCTCAAGATCAGTAGCGTATAGCATTCATTCAAAGGCATGGAAATCAAACACAGGTGGGGTTCATAACATGCATGACCCAAACAAGGTTTTCTATGCATATGTGGAAGGGTGGGTGGGTGGGTGGGCTGTAATGCGTGTCTTTGTGTACATGCATGTAGGAAACTTGTTTGATATTGACTAGCATCATGCAATATCTATGGCCTTGTGATGGAGATGCAAGAAGGGTCATTCGTAATGTCACTAGGAGGGCTAGGCATGCCGAGGCTAGGAGGGTGACATTGGGGTGCAAGCATGGTTTGGGTGATAGGTCCTTGGAAGCCCAAGACAAGGTCAACTAGAAGAGGATCAAGTTGTTAGCCAATTCCTTGATTTTAGGGGTTGGTTGGCAAATCCCTTGAATTTAGGGGAGGATGTAAACCTCTTGATTTTAGGGGATTGGGCGGTTGCTAGAGAGTTGGCCGAATATCTCCTTCAAATTAGGGAGATTATCTATTTGTTAATTTGTTTCAATTTGTTTCCTTTATTTTAGGCATTTGATAAGATTGTTTCCTTAAACTTAGGAGTTTGATTTATGTTTGAGATTAAGGTTGTTAGAGGGAGTAATTGGGGCAAGGATGGTCGAAACCCTAGTGAAACCCTAATATTAATTTCCGTTTTTGGCTTGTAAATCGGGAATTATGCTATTTTGAATGAATGAGAATTTTTTCTTCCAATCTTTCAAAAATTGAGTGCTAGTCCGAGTTAGTCTTAATTCTCACCATCATACCAATCAGATCTTGGTGTTGCCTCGAGGTAACCCTAGATTCAATCACCCAACACGCCACAAACACTTGAGTGAGAGTGAGGCTTCCATCATTGGTGCTTTCATCGAGAGTGTCCAACTCAAGGAGAGGAAGCCATGGCCGATCGACAACCAACTCATAGGGAGTGGATTGAGAACCTTGAAGCCACTTTGAAGGCACAACAAACTGCCACCAATGAAAGGCTTGGAAGGGTAGAGGAGGTGCTCCATCAATTGGTGGATCAAAGGAGGAATGGAGATGGGAGGTGCCATAGGAGAAGAGCCGAGAGGCATCATAGTCTTGAGGGCCCTATTGGGTCTTAGAGAAGAGGGTGGAGGACTCGGATTCATCCTGTCACCACCCTGCCCTAAACTGACGAGGCCGTGACCTATGACCTGTTCTTTCCTTAATATTATTATTACTATATATATATATATATATTGTTTTTCCACGAAGGAGAAGGAGATAAGGGATATGCGTGAATATGTCACGCATGCAATCTGCACTTCTAGTTAAAAGAAAACACCTGATAGATGATCTGTTCAATATTTTACATAAAAGACTCTCAGAGTCCAACATTCATTCATCTACATAACTAGTTCTAAATAAGAGGGGACTCAGTCCCTACAACACATACAAAAAGGTGTTAAACCATCGTATGTGGGGTTACCATCACCCCACCATAGAAGTTACACCATTACCATCACCCAACCATAGTATTTACATCATGCCCAAAGGCATATTGTCTCAAGTTAAGCCAACAAAACGTCCCAACACGGGACCCAACATAAAAACATAAAAACATAAACCATTATCATCAAAAGTCGAACCGAAAGGGAACTCTAAGCATCGGCCACTCCCTCCTCAGTAGTGCCTAGCTCCACAGCCTCTTCATCCATACTTGGACATTTAAAACATAAACACAAAGTGAGTCTAATACTCAGTAAGCAGTACACCATGCTGTTAACTTATTAATCACATAATCTTTCTTTGGAAAATATGCATACATAAACATTTGCTAGTTCTTGACAATGCTTTCATGCATAAACAATTTAAGGAATAACTATACTTTCATGCTAAAATGATTTAAGGCATAATTATATTTTCATGCATAAACAACTTAAAGCATAACTATACTTTCATGCATAAATATTTCTAAGAAATGATTTTACTTTACGTTTCACTTTCTTTGGCTGGTACACACTATTACGCTCCGTGTGTTGGGGTTAGCGATTTTTTAGACCTAGATTTCTCCCGCAGCCATAGGTTGGGAATCCCTTTCATGGGGGGCAGCACTGAGTGCACTACTAGTACTACTTACTCGGCATTGCAATTTGCCCATTCCTTTAGTACCCTTTCATTCATATGGCCGTTATGTACTTTCATGCTTTCAATTCCTTTTCTTTCCTTTCTTTGCAGTCAAACTTTTTCATTATCTTTTCCTTAGTCCAAATGCATGTGTTTCTTTAAAAAAATGTTTCATATCATGCTACATATAAATAAGAACTAGTTATTTAAGAGAGCATGTATAACTTCATGATACATTACCATATACACATACACACACTTATAATCAATATGGTGCTTAACAGGGGCTACCAAGAAATGTTTGTACATAATATATATATATATGTTTATTCTTTCTTTAGAAGAACATTTGAAAAGAGAGAGATACATTCTTCCATAAGAGAGCTTTGTGTAAGGAGCATGGTCATAGCTACTTACCTCGATGCTTTATAAGTAGGTTCCTTGAATATTGAAAATAAACTCCTATTCAATGAAATGGGATAAACATATTAATATTCATTTCACTTTAAGCTTTACTATTCGACACTCCTACATGCTTACTTAAATTCCAAGTTGGAATTAAAGTCTTTTTCCTTAACCCATTTAGCTATCCACTATACATGGCACTAAGCCAAAACATTAATATCCTCGTTCCGACATTTAAGAAACCCATGAAAGTACATAATTTGCTTGCTGTCCCTTTTTTAAAGGCCATCGTTTTCTATATGAAAGACATGTAGAAATCATAAGTTAGGAATATATAGATGGTAGGGATTTATTTAAGAATGAAAGGGAACAAGGAAGTGTTACAAGTTTGGAATTTTCATTTAAAAAGGGCATTTGATAGCTTTGTAACATCATTTGGAATGTAAGTCTAACAAAATGCCAATGCCCACAAGAGGGTTGATTTTTGTCACTTATTCTTCAATGGTTTTTCGTACTAAAATTTATCAATGGTTAAACAAAATGGGTGCAATTGAACAAGGGATGAAATGAGTTGGTTTAGGCTTCAAAATAGAACATATTTAAGAAATTCTACAGTACATGGGCAGCTAGCAAGTCTTAGTACATTCATGGTTTTAAACATTCCTCTCTTAACCAAAATCCCAACTACATAATTAAGCAATATTAGAGTTGTAGAAAACTTAAGAAAAGCCTCATATTTTCTGAAAACATAGCATAATAAAAGGGGAACAACACTCGGCAACTAAAATTCCTAAAACAAGTTTGCTAGTTTACTAGAAATTCTTAGTGGCTTACTTAGGCCATAAACTTGAGGAAAGTATATTTAAAATTATAAACCTCAACTCCATTAATTTAACACATAAAGATATAATTAAAACATGACTTAGACTCAAGAAAACACAAGAAAGGACTACAAAATCTGCCTTGCAAAACACACGACTGGAACACCAAAACAGAGCATGACCCACGGCTTCTTCATCTATATACATACATATATATATATATATATATATTAACATATCAATTAACCATCACTTGTGACTAACCAAGTTAAATAGAAAATACCAATTTTCAAGGGTATGAGAATACACGACACAAACAGCTTCAATATGCTCGGTTTTGCCAAAAGAACAGAGCATTAATGTTTGTCAACACATAGACAACAACTAAAAATTAAGATTCAAGCTAAAACAACTCAATGGGTCTCCAAAATCAACTAAAACCGAGTGGGTCAAGTTAGGATTTTTACCTTTGGATAAATCCCTCCCAAAACACGAAAATGGTGAAGAGGAAGGTAGATTCGGCTTAGGAAAACAGAGGGCACACGAAACCCTTGGCTGGAAGTCCAAAACCGAAACATCAATAGTCAACAAGAGAAAAACCCACTCGATTAAACCATGACTAAGTTTCGAAATACACAAGGGAGAGGGTTGAGGGTGCTCTTACCTTACTATTTCCCTCTTGAGAAGAAGGGAAAATGGAAGCTTGGCTTGAGATTGGAAGAGAAATGGAATTGGGAAAGAAGGGGTTGTAGTCGCATGATGAGGGCTGGAAGAGTTTTCTTCCTTTCCTTGCTCTAGACGTCAGTGGGTGCAATAGGAAAAGAGGATTTGTTTCTTCTCTTGTAAGTCGACGTATAAGGGAAGAAAGAGGGAATTTAATTGGCTTATTGAGCAAGCTACATGTTCAAGGGGAAGAAAAGCCAATGGATCTGATCAAGGTTTATCCCATAAACTAGGGAAATGAATAATGGAGATTAAATGTGAAAAGGCATTTCCTTTACCTACCCATCCAATGGTAGAGAGAACTTGGGTCATTTCTTGAGTAAATAAAATTAAATGGCTTGAAAGAAAATATTATAAGGTCATGAAAAAATCATACCCTTGAATTATTTAATAATCCACATAAAATAAAAGCACACTCATCTTAAAATAATAATAAAAAAATAATAAAAGTCTTTATCTCAAAATATTTAACTTAAAGAATTAATAAATGACGTAAAGACCTACGTAATAGGGTGAGGGTATTACACATCCACTCAAGATTCCTCAAGTACTAATGAGGAATCAACCGGGGAAAGTGAAAGGGAAGAAGGAAACTGAGGTGAAAGGAGAGGTACACGTAGGGGGAAGTTCTCAAACAAAAAATGGACTTTCCCAAGTTCAATGGTGATGACCTGAGCACTTGGGTTAGTAGAGCCGAGCAACACTTCGAATACAATCACATGGAGAGCCATGCTAAAGTGTCTTATGCTGCCTACTTCCTTGAAGGGGAGGCCAACCAATGGTGGCAATGGATGAGGAAGACCTATGGGGCTCGAAGGAGGGAGTTGAAATGGAGGAAATTTGTCAAGGAGTTTTTGAGGAGGTTCGGGCCAACCAAGTGTATGGACTACCATGAGACTTTCTCAAAGATCAAGCAAACAGGATCTTTAAGAGATTATCAAAAGGAGTTCGAATACTTGTCCACTAGAGCACATAGGTGGTCGAAGAAGGTCCTCATTGAGACCTTTGTGGGTGGTTGAAGAGTGAGTTGGCGGTGGAAGTGAAGCTTAAGAAACCAAAGACATTGATGCAAGCTTTGGAGTTGCACGAATCAAGGAATATCAACTTCAAGATTGGAAGAAGAGTAGCTGGTTTGAGGTGAGGAAACCACCCCCAATGGTTTCCAAGTTTGGTGCAAACAAAACTTTTGGCAAGGACTTCTCACCTGGAGGTTCTAGTGGAGGTGAATCAAGTGGAACCAAACCCTTACCCATGGGTGTGAAAAGGCTATTGTCATCAATTCTAAAGTGGCCGAGAGCTTGGGGTTGCCTATGACTTCTATCACTCCATTTGAGGTCAAGGTAGCTAGTGGGGAGAAGTTGATGTGTAGAGAAGTATATAAAAAAGTATGTTTGAAAACACAAGGCCTTGAGATTGTGGTGGATTTGTATTCTTTGCCTATTGTTGGGTTAGATGTTGTGTTAGGTGTGCAATGGTTAGAGGAGCTAGGGAAGATAGTGTCAGATTATAAAAAAATGACTATGGAGTTTATGATGGGGGCAAATGGGTGACAATAAGGATGAGTTGAAGAGGGGAATGCAAGGCCTTGGGGCCTAATGATATGGAGAAGATTTTGAGGCAAGGGGCAATGTTTTGCTATCACATTAGCCTCCCTACTGAGGGGCTTGAGTGAGAGGCATGAAATGGAGGGGGCTTGGAGAGGGAGTTAGGGGCCAAGATGCCTAGTGACTTGAGGGAGTTGTTGGGGAGGTTTTTTAGAGTGATGGAGGACCTGAAGACACTTCCACCCTCAAGGGAATTTGATCATCACATTCATTTGAAGGAGGAAGCCAGGCCAGTTAATGTGGCCCCCTACCGGTATGTTTACTACCAAAAGATCAAGATTGAAAAGCAAGTCAATGAGATGTTGGCTAATGGGCTCATCTAGTCAAGCATTAGTCCATTCTCAAGTCCGGTTCTCTTGGTGAAGAAGAAGGATGGCATATGGAGATTTTGCACCGACTACCAAGCCAAAACATGTTATCAAAAATATCAGAGCGAAAGTCAAATAAATATTCATAATCAAAATCCTTTTGACACAACATAAGTGAAACATCATATCATAACATAATTCCATGTTTAACCCCCGTGATAGGGTTGCGCAAACCTCGACGGCCAACCGAGCAAAAACAAAATGTGAATCTTCCCCTTATTATTCTCGGAACCCTGAGTGTGCACATAGGAAAAACTACGCATAAAACCATTTTGTTTCCAAAGTAGGTGCACCAGAAATAGAAAAGTTGGTACCAACTACGCATAAAACCACTTTGTTTCCAAAGTGGGTGTACTAGAAATAGAAAAGTTGGTACCAACCTAAACAGAGGCCATGGTTTTACACCCATGATAAGGTCGGAATGGAACAGAAACAGAATGTCATGCCAGAGTTTTCAATAAATCACATCATATCATATCAGAGTACATAATATTTTCAGGACAGAACAGAATCAAATCATAAAAATATCATTTATGCACAAATTTTCATATTCGCTCTCTTTTGCACAGTTCAGAAACAAAAATGTCGAAATAGCTCGTGTCTTCACCAGTCATGCCAGAAAATACTTTATTCTTATACATAATTTCATGAGTAATGTAGAGCAAATAACTGAGGTCATTTCAAATTTCTTTTCATAATAAAACATGCATATTTTCTAAAAATCAACCTCAACCAATTTTATTTTTATACAAAGTTTAGTATAGGAATCCTGCTTACTTAAACTTCTTAACTTTCAGAATTTTTCCACAACAGTGCTAAACGAATATTAACCCCTACCTATAAAATAATCACGTAACTTCTATAAATTTTCAATCCATGTATTTTAATATCTAAACCTGAATTGCTTTTAAAAAAAAGTCATCCTATTTTAATTCCTTGGAATCCAAAAATTTTCATAATTCTAAAATACCATCATTTATCAAATCCATTAATAACCACTTAATTTACTTAATCCTAATTTCCACCCGATCATCAATCATATAGAAAATCAAACCCAATCCACGTAAAAACAAAATTGTGACCAATACGTACCCAAGCCCAACTTAAATACTTATCCAAATTTTAAAGGCCAAGCCCAGCCCAAGTCAAATAACCATTTCGCCAAGACTTGCTCATTCAAAAGAAAAGTGCATTACGGAAAATCACCTCACAAAAGGCTTAATTGCCTTTTTCATAAATACTAGGTTCGATAGAGGTTATTTTCAAAGACTCAAAGCATATACTAGTTGTTTCTAGAAAAACAAGAAAACTAAGGCTTCGTTTGGTAAATAAACTCATCTAAATTTATCATTACAACTTTTTCAAATTTCAACACAAAATATAATAAATAATTCAATTTTTTCAAATATCAAAATAATAATAATATTAAAAAATAATATTCTAACAATATTTTATCATCTCAACTCAACTCAACTCAGTTGAACATCCAAACGCAGCATAAACAAGATGAAAAGAAGAAACTGAAAGAGAACAAACCTAACGTCGGGATGCAGGGTTTATCTAGAGGCAGATGCGGTGATCGTGGGTGGAGTAGGGTTTGAGAGGCGGTTGAAGGTGGTGAGCTCGGCAGTTAGGCACTGGGAGAGAGAGAGAGAGAGAGAGAGAGAGAGAGAGAGAGAGAGAGAGAGAGAGAGAGATGAGTGAGAGAGAGAACGGAGAGAGAGTGATCACGGCGTGGATTTGATAAATAAATTGCAGTCTTTAATTTTCACCGTCTATTCTGGTGGATGAAAAACCCTAGTCGAGAGATTACAAAGAACTCGAAAACAGGCTTGCAATGAACTTATAGCTTATTGCTTACTGATAGGACTGTAACCCCATAAACCCCCCAAGGGCATGAGAGACACTTTGAAAATCAATGTGTAAAGCAAATAGGCTTTCAGTTTCTTGCTTCTGGTGATTGGAGCTTAAAGGTTATTGTATATTTGTTTCTTAAATCTGAATATTGCTCATATTACACTTCTTCTCTGTTTTTGCCCGTGATTGTGTGTGTGTTTGCTGGGGCTTGCGCTTCAACTTAATGGCATACTCTGTATGTTAATTCATTTTTCTTCGTGACATGAGTGTTTGGTGCCGTATCAAATTACATTGAATCATTATAAATGTTGAGATCCTCAGTTTACAGCACATTGAGAACTTGTAATTTGTTTGCATTAAAATTTTGGTTACTGGCCATTTTTTGGAATAGGAATATCAATGAGAGAACGTTATTGCATTTTCCCAGTTATTTTCTCAAAACAAGTGCACTTTCCTCTTGCTATAATAACGATAATCTATGCTTTTTTGGGCGCTGTGTATTTAGTGTAGGTGAATTTGAAGATTTTCACAACAGCTGCTGAATTATACTCTTGCTAATTCTCTGTAAAGGGTGATAGGTCGACAGCCTCGTGATTACGCATCAGCCTCTGCTATGGCATATGCCTAACAGCAGCGACAACCCCCAAGCATGCAACAACAACAACAATTTGGATTTCCTCCACAGCACCCGCAATTTCCTCCTATCAGTACATGGTCCTCCTTTCCTAGCCCCACATCCCTCTCTCCAACAATTCCCGTATCACCCCCAAATGCAGCAACTCCATCCGCATCCTCCACCACATCCTCTCCTTCTTCATCTTCAACAACAATAGCAGGCATCGTGTTAAAACCCCTAGAAAAGTAATCTCGGGACAAGCCTTAACACTGACCTTGGAAGGCAAGGACAGCACCATGGCTAGCCTACACGCATGCCTTGGCCCATGTCGTGACACGCACGGGGCGCCCATCATGCATGCATGCCTTGGCCCGCTCATTGACACGCACGGGGAGCCCAACATGCAAGCCAGCGAGGTTAGTGCCCGCGCACAGCCCAGTGTGCGGCCTAGCATGCGCACGCCCATGCGCATGCCCAGGCACAAGCTCCCGTGCGCGCCTGCTTGCGCCCTGCGCAAGCCCACACCCCCGCGCGTGCCCATGCTCATGCCCCTACGTGAGCGCCTGATTCTATGCACGCCCCTGCGTGCACCCACGCGCACTCTCTTACTCGCGCGCCCCCTGTGCACGCCCCAGCATGCAGCCCACACCGCACACTAACAAGGCTAGTGGCATGCCCTCACAGGCATGCCATCCAGCACACGGCTCCAACTCGTGCCTTGCAGGCTAGGCCAGTGGCATGCCATCCAGCGCATGGCTCCAGCCCATGCCTTGCAGCCCAGGGCCCAGGCCACCAGTCTGGGCCATGTAGCACGCACACATGGCTCACCATCAGCAGGCCTTGCATGGCACCAGACCATGGCCATCAGCAGGCCCATGCATGGCACCATGCCATGCCCATCAGCAAGCCATGTTGTGCCACCTAGCCATGGACCAACCCGAAGACCACCATGCACCATTCTAGCCACCATGGGCCATGCATGTCGCTGCTAGACTTGGTCCATGACCCTTATACTGTTATTTTATTTATTTATTTATTTATTTAATTTGATTTATTTAATTATTCCAAGGGACATATTGAGAGTTTCCAAATTGTAACTCTTATAAATAGGACCCTTAGTCTTTTCTTTTACATCTTTTGACAAATTCCTTTTGGACGGCTTTGTTCTTGAGATGATACATTTCGGTGCTTAGCACTTGGACTCTTTGGGGTGCAATTCGTGAATCCCTAAGGAGAGAATCACACTTTACAATTCGTGAATAAGTGTGATTCAAGTTATCAATCTTATGAGTATTATTCATTCACTCTTTTGTCTTCCATTTTCTGGCCATTGATATTATTATTTTTATGTGCATTGTTTATGATTTGTTCTTGAATTATTCTTAAGAATACATTATGTTCTTCGGATTGTTCATTGCCAAACCCATCAATTGCCTCATTTGATCCCTCCAATCACTTAGTGTCGCCCACTGTAGTGTTTGCTTTAGTCCACATTCCATAAATAGCTTGCCGCCACTCCCATAAAACCCTAGCCAAATCTCCACTTCCATACATGGCATTCCCATATTTACCCCTCTTCCATCCTTGTTTGGCCTAGCCGAAACATACTCCCATTTGCATTCAAGTCCAATTTTCAGCCATCACTTGCCTTAATTGGATTAGCCCTAGCCGCCCACCTCCCTTTCCATATTGGGGTTCCTATAATTTAGGAACCGTAGTTGACCATATCCTCTCCCATAACCGGCCATATCCTTCCCTTATTGAAGTTCCAAGATTTTAGGAACCCTTCCTAAAATCTCTCAACTAATCACTCAATCCATTCCTTGTTGCTGTCCACCCTAGCCGCCCAACATTTAACCCTAATTCCATCATCCTCCATCCAACCCTAAACCTAAACCCTAAGTGGCGCCAACCCTAGATTCCTCCATTGTCGTGCGCCTCCATCACCCATTGCAACCCTCACACGCCATCATCTTTCCCACCAACCCACACGACAAGTCAAGCCAAATCACCTAACCTCACTCTACCAAAGTTACCATCTTTGTGACCTTTGTTCGAGAACCAAGCAAGAGAGGAACGAGCACTCGGTCATCACAAGGAGATCCTAGGCGAGGAGATCATAGTGTTTAGGGACTTGACCGAGGTCCCTAACACACCGCCAGCTTTCCCCCCTCATTTACCCTCTCCTCTCATTCCTCCACAGTTTCATGGTCCATATGAAGCAGCTCCACCTTCCAATCCGGAGCTGCATAAGCGCATCGAAAAACTTGTTGAGTATGCTGCCAAGAACGGCCCTGAATTTGAAGCTATGATTCGTGAAAAGCAGCAAGAGAATCCTGACTACAGTTTTCTCTTTGGCAGGGAGGGGCATGGGTACTACCGTTACAGGCTTTGGTTAGCTACACATCCTCCGGGTGGTCCCTTCAATCCTCGTTTTGCATCATTGACTATACCTATGATGCATCCTCCCCCTTTAAATGCTCCCCCAATGAATGACGCAGCTGCAGGTGTTGGGGCATCAGCTACAGTATTGGGTGCTCAATTGCACCAACCTCCTATTCGCTCATTCTACGAGCAGCCACAACACCATCAGCATTCACAATCTTTTGGGATTCATGGTTGACCAGATTATGACCAGTCATCCAAGTCTTTCTGGACCACTTCCATCTGATGTTGCAATGGTGCTCAATAGCGTGCTTAACAATGTAAATGGTACGAAATAGTCAATTAAGGGTGCCAAAAACCGGTTCATGCAGAGATCCCCATTTGCACTCGCACTGGCTAAGGCACTTAGAAAACGAATTTTTGTCCTAGATGATTATAAGAGGCAACTGCATATAATATACCTTGCAAATGACATTCTTTTTGATAGGTAACATTCTATGGCTGCAAAATTATGTTTTTTTTTTTTTTTTTTTTTTTTTTTTTTTTTTTTTTTATATGAGTAAAATTTTATTAATAGGCGTAACCAAGTACACAAGGTGTATACAAGATGGCTGCACAAATAATGTTGTCTTTTAGTTTCATGATTTCTACTCATGCAGTTTTCCCCCCAACGTTTTGCTCATATATATTTTTTCCTCCCCGCTAACGTGTTAAGGCTATTGATTTTTGGATCTTTGTCAACCATACTTCTCTAGAGGGCTCTGGTAGAAGCTATACTATTGCCCCGTTTTCTACATTCTTTTGGTGGGGGTGTTGTTATGGCTTTGTTCATTGTCCATAAGGAAACCTGAACACTACTCGAGTTTATGGTTGGTGAGCTATTATTATTAACAATACCTAACAAAGATGCTTTCATTACCATTTTAGTCAGCTGATTAGAACAAGAATTGTGGATATCCATCAAATTTGGCCTGCATCCTTGCAACAATGATAGCAATGATAGTGTAGGGAATAAAAACCAAGCTTTGAACCTCTAAGTCTACTTGTCTTTTTTTCTTACTTATTAAAAAAAAAAAGTCTACCTGTCTTTATACTTATAGAAATAGAAGTTTATCTGTCCTTGTCATCCATTAAATCTGTTTTCCACCATGAAGTTGGCTGTTCAACTTCGGATTCTTTGAGTATTCCCCTAGAAACCACCACAACTCAGTATCAGAAGCTCCCTTAAGATAATCCCATGGAGTTTCTTCAGCTTGGATTTCTTGATTGGGAAGCGCACCCCTGAGTCCAAATCTTATTCTGGCTTTGTTTGGTGGCCACCCTTAGGGACCTAACTCAGGTAGTCTTTTCTTATTTTCCCTAATGTCCATGGTAGTTCTGCTTTGAGAAAGGAACACCAGCTGAGCATCATATACTTGCCAAATTATGTTTAGGACAGGAGATTGCCTATGGCAGGAATAGTCACAAAGAGCTCTTACATTGACAATAAAAAAGAAAAGAGTAGAAAAAACCCTTAAAATTGACACAAATTACATCGAACTTGTGCTTCCACCTCCCAGAAAGTGCAATCGCATACACAGCATAGAGGGTGGGAATGCCCAACTATGTGAAAGAAGAGAGATCATATGTAACGCCCCATTCCCGAGGATCCGGAGAATTAACTCAGATTACCTGATAATCAACTCCAACATTGCTAATACTCTTCCCAAAAGCTCCAAATCCAACGTAAACACTTCAAATTTTATTAACCACACATACTCGTATATAAAATCCTCAATACAGTAACTCCAAAAATTACCAATATTCATCGAAAGCTTTCTATTCTCAATCCACTATTCTTAAATCATCTCACCCAATTCTTCATAGTCCTGATCCTCAGCTGAAATATCTAAAAATCATCTAAAAATATTGGAGATAAGAGGGGGGTGAGTTATCAACAACTCAATAAGCAAAAAACATATACTAGAGTGCAAACATGAGCCTTTTCAGAAAGTTCAATATGCAGAAACAAAACATTATATTTTTATATGCAGATCTTAGAAACGTGTTATCAGAAAACCAGAGCGACTTTTCAATCTTTTCATACTCCAAAAGAGTCAACTGTTCATATTTAAAGATCCATTTCATATTCAAAAACACTTTGGCATAACATAACCTGAACATCTTTGTCATATCAAAACAGAGCATCTTACAGAGCAGAGACCATGTTTCACCCCCGTGGTAGGGTTGTGCTATCCCCGGTGGCCAAACCGAGCAGAGACAAAAGTGAATCTTTCCCTTATTCTTCTCGGAGCCCCGAGTGTGCACACAGGAAAGACTACAATAAAACTACTTTGTTTCCAAAGTGGGTGAACTCAGAGATAGAGAAGTTGGTACCAACCCAAATAGAGCAGAGCATAACAAAGCAGAGCAGAGACAGAGTCAGATACAAAATCAGTACACCATGCCAAAGGTTTTCAGATGCCATATCAAAATAAAACGGAATACCAAAACATAATCAGATCATTCTCACATACTGAAAATAAAAGTCGGAGCATCTTTCTAAATAAATGCACAAATTTTTAGATTCTCAATATCGCTCTTTTTCAGATTTCAGAGGCAACATGACAAAGTTTAGCTCATTTCTACACAATGCATGTCATAAAATATTTTCTTTTTTTCATACAAATTTCATGAGTAATGCAAATAAGCGACCGAAGTTGGTTTTTCCCAAGTTCTCATTTCATCACAAAAATATGTAAAATTTTCAGAAAGTCAACCTCAGTCTCAATAATTCGTGTAAGGTCTAGCACAGGAACCCGCTTACCTAGAATTCTTAGCTTTTCCAGAATTTTCCTCAAAAATGTCGAGTCGACTAAATCGTCACCTATAAAAATAATCACATAATTTCTGTAAGTTTCCAATTAATCACATATTTCGATATTTAAGCCTAAACTTCTAAAATAACCTATTTTAATTCCTCAAAACTTAAAACCCTCATAATTTCAAAATATATCATCACTTTCTAAAATCATCAATATCCACCGTAACCAACGTCAAACTCAAAACACCAATATTTAAATCCGAAACTGCCAATAAATCTCACATCATAAACCAATCACACAAACAACTCCATAATCTAATCCAACCGACCCCCTTACTCCTCGAACTCAGTCCGGCACAACCAACCAATTCACAGTAAATATGAGTTAGCGCAAAATACATTTAAATCTCAAAAGTTCTTTGAGAAAAGACTTACAATGTTATAATATAATTTTTGAAAGATTACGGAAGTGCTAGAAGTGGCGGCACAACAACAGAACAGTGAAAAATGCACTGTGGCCGTGGGTCTCAAAAACTCATTTTTGAACGGGGACAAACCAAGACCCGAGATTGATAGGGTAAGACTTAGGGATGTCGGTGAAACCAATGGTGGTGGTGGTTGGCCGTGGGTGGCGGCGTAGAGGGCAGTTTAAGGCCAAAATGTCCAAAACGAAAATGTGGATGGTGGAGCTTCACTGGTGGCGGATCGGACCTGGGGATGGGTGGGTTAGGTTGCTAGGAGGTCGAGGATGAAGTGGTGAAGAGATGGTGGCCGGAGGTGGCACGGCGGTGGCGCGCGAGCACCAAAATCCGTGCGGCTTGAAGCCACGCGTGGGGGAGTTTCGCGGCGTGGGAGGGGCTGAAAACACAGGGGTGTGATCGTCGGTAGGAGGGGAAGAGGTTGGGAGGGGCGGTGTCGCCGGACGGAGGCGCACGGTGGCGGGCTGGAGGACGACGCATGGATGCGAGGAGGGAAGGAGAAGACATCGCGCGCGGGAGAGAAGCAGGGGAGAAATAAGGAGAAAAAGAAAGAGACGGAAAAGAAAAAGAAAAAAAAGGAGAAAAAGAAAAAGAGGAAAGAAAAATAGAGGGAAAGAAATGAGGTCCAATCCTTACATCTTGGGTCACAAAAATGATACAGCGGAAAAGATTTCAAAACAACAAATTAAATAAAATAATTTAAACACAGTGACAAAGTAAAATAAAATAATTAAATCCAACAACACAATAAATTTTAAAACAAGAGAACTAATATTTAAATTAATTAAAATAATCATTCAGTTAAAATACACTAAAATATGGAGTATCACATCATAATTCCACGAAACTTCGAGAAATTTAAACCATCGTATGCACTATGCAACCATCCAAACAAAAGAAAATTGTTTGTTCATTATTTGAACACTGTATTCACACAATGTCCCAAGGCTCGAGCATTACATTCCCTATAAATACACCAGATCAAACACAAAGGAACCAAAGCCAACAAGCCATCATTTCCACCACCCGCGCCTGTGACGTGACCTATCCAATCTCAAAGGTACCTAACATCAAGTTCAAAACTTTAGATGTTGAAGATGAACTGTAGTCAGTTATTGAATTTAGATGTTGGAAGGGGTATTCTAAGTTCAATAAGAAAAATTTGGAATGAATTTCGCTCTTTAACATGATGCAGTAAAAAGATGGACCTCTTCCTGGAGGCGAACCACTTGTTTCAAGTTCTAAGGGATGCGTACTCATGCCAAAATATTGTCATAGCTCACCTATCTTCACCTTGTAATGAGCATCGAAAACTAGTGTCGACTATTATGCTTGTTCCCGAGTTTCTCAATTTTTGTTTAGCTGCATTTTGTTTCATGGTTTACATATATTAGTCTTGCTTTTACTTATTAAAAAAAAAAATTTAATATTGCTTTGCAAAATTTACAGCTTTCTACGTAGGACAAGCCCCAACCTTGATAATGAAGCCGTTGCATTTGTACCTGTTTTAGGTTCCATGCTCAGGAGGATTTATCACAACCCTCAGAACAAGGAGGAAAATCAGACAAGGTTACAGAAGATTTTAGAGTTGTGGGCTTCCAAAGATATTTTTGATCTGAATACTATCAACGAGCTTACGGGTGAGATGATTGCTGGGCCACCGACTAATTCTTTTCCAGGGCTTCCAACTACCAGTGGTGCAGCAGATCCGGCTGCTGGTAAGCTGTGCTTTTCTCCCCCTCTCTCTCTAACTTACTCTCTCAAATCGTCAAAGCCATGCCAAAGCTGGTGCTTTTGCCATGTAATAAACCTGGGGTTGAGGAGGCAATTTTACGACCCCCATCCTCCCCATCCCATTCCGAAACGCTTCTATGTTTCTGTTATTTTTTAGGGGCAGCAGGACTGGGTTTCTTTTGGTTCAACGCAGGTGCCTAGATGCGTCTATGCATATGTCTCTATACATAAAGAATGATATAAATTGCACTTAATTTTCATTTCATGCAGTATTGCCGCAGCATTCAACAAACCATAACATCCAGCAGTGGCTACCTGATAGGAATTTACCAGATCAAGAGCTTCCTGATAAACATGCAGCCTCTGCCCAAGCCATTCCGCCATCTCTAGCAACCAAGCAATTTCTTCCAAACTCAGGCCCCGGTGGTGCTTTTATGGGGGCCCATGACCATATCAGCTTCTGTTCAACCAGCAAACCAACAGCCCACACCCCATTTATTGCCAGGCCCAACTGCTGGCAATGGTGAAAAATTGCCACCATATCCTTTGTTTCCACCAGGTCTTATTCCTGGAATGGTCAGAAAGATGCAGATTGGTAGCGGGGTGCCCTACTCTCCCATGAGCCCTTTGGACATACCAACTGTAATTCCTCCATCCAATGTTCCTCAATCTGAAATTCTTGAGTGTGTCGAAATTCTTCAAAGACATTGGAGAGATTAACCCTTCTGAAGGGCCCATTAATGCTGATTCAAGAGATGAAGATGCGTGTGAGAGAGAACCTGCAGTATGCCAAGGGAGGAGCTTGCATCCCTCCTCCCCCGAACCTGCAGGTGGACCCTGAGACGGGGGCATATGCTGATGGAAGTGTAGATCAGAAGTCAGGATCAGGAAGGTTGGGACTTGGTGCCACAGCTAATCCAAATGAAACAAGTCAATATGATGATGTTTATACATCCTACAGGAAACAAAGAAGCACCACCTATCACTCATCCATGATTGCAAGAGCTGCAGTGAAGCAAGACACATGCAACTGTTTGTCACGAGAGATGGGAAAATGATGGGAAGCATGACTTTTCCGCTGTGATTATCATTTTCTTCTATCCAGTAGTACGTATTTGAACGATTTACCTGGTAGGCTGAACTGAGTGACAACTTAACATGAATCATCAAACTTGTCTTGTAACACCCGGTCCAGCAGAGCCACTTTACGAAATTAATTTTTGGGTCTATAGAAAATCATTTGTAATTACGAGTAAATATTTTTTTTTTGAAAAGAGTTTGGGCCTAAGATATTTTTGGCGGATTATAATATTTCACTAGATTTGATAATTAGAGTTAAAATCTTTTAATGGACCTGTTCATCAGGAAAATTTATGAGACAAGTGTATTTTTTTTTTTTTAGGCTGAAAAGCCCAGCCGTGAGATCGAGTCCAGACTTCTCATCGCACGGTGTCAAGCAGTTCCTATTTCATGCACGTCCACCTCCTTCCTTTTTGTTTAGGTTTGTTCTGCTTTCTATTTATAGCTTATATATAAGTTAAGTTTTTCTCAACCCTAGATTCATTGTCGCTGCCCTCATTTCAAGCCCTCAGCACACACGAAGCCGTTGCCATTGCAGCCAGTCCCCCTTCCGTAAAGCACCAAACTGCAAGCTTCGGTTGCGTTTAGCAGCCTGCCACCCCCACAGCCAGGCCAACGCGTCGTTCTACACCAAACTCAACCCACACACAGAACCTCAGCCACTCTAGTCCACCACTCAAGCCGTGCGCCACCACCCTCTCCACGTAAAACACCACCTCTGTTTGCACCACTGAAAAACAGAGCATCAGCCTTCCTCCTTAGTGAACCCCAGTGCTGCCACCCAACTGCTCAGCCTCAAGCGGGAACAACCAGAAGATGCCGGTCGTACACCCAGGTCCGCCGTGACCACCCCTCGGTAAGCCGAGCTCTGTCTCCCACCGTCCTCTCTCTCGCCCGCTCATCACCCTCGCTCTCTCTCTCTCTCTCTCTCTCACACACCAGTGCTCGACCGCCCCTTTTCTATTGTAGCCACCATCCTCACCACCGTAGACAACCTCCCAGCTCGCCGCCCGTTGAGCTCTCAGTCCCTCGGTGAGCCTCTGCTTCGCAAGCTACTATTTTTGTTTTTACGTAACAGTCCTTCTTTGTTTTCAACGGGCAAAGTTTCTAATGAAGCTTGGGTATTATATTGTTTGATTAAATGAAATTACATTATTACCCTTTTGAGCTACAGATTGCGTTAGGTGTTTTAAACTTTTAATATGAGTTAGCAATCTCTAATATATTTATGTTTACAGAGATAATTTAAGTAATTTAAATTGGTATTAAGTATGGTTTTCTTTCAAAAGTAAACAATAATGTTGTAATTTTATCATGATCTAGTCTATTAAATAATTGTTGTTTTATAAATTCAAAATATTTTGGTATAATTACTCTTTTTAGTATTAAATTTGATAGTTTGATTTTTTTTTCGTAAATAAGTTAGAATTTAATGTTTTAGTCAGAGTTATTAAGTTGGATATTGATAAGTTTAGAAAGTGATGTTGGTATTTTAGGAATAATGAGAATTTTGGATTTTGAGGAATTAAAAATAGGTTATTTTAGAAGTTAGGCTTAAGTATCGAAATACGAGATTGAATAGAAGTTTATGAAAATTTACGTGATTATTTTATAGGTGACAATTAAGTTTGTTCGGCATTTTTGAGGAAATTTTTGAAAAGCTAAGCAGTCCAGGTAAGCGGGGTTCATATACTAGTTTTGCATAAAAGAAATGAAATGAGGTTGACTTTGAAAATAAGCATGTTTGTTTTTGAAAAGAACTCTGAAGACGACCTCAGATGTTTATTCTGCATATGCATAAATTCTATATAAGAGAAAATATTTTATGTCATGACTGGTGTAGACATGAGCTAATTTTGTGCATTTTATTCTGAACTATACAAAAAAGCGAATGTGAAAATCTAAAAGTTTTTGGTCATGAATAAATAAAAATATTTTTATTTTGTTTATTGCAAACATGTGAGATGATCTGAAGCTATTTAGTATTTTGTTTGATATGATGTGTCATCTGAAAATCTTGGCATGAATTTCTGATTCTGTATTCTGATTAAGTCTGATTTTGATGTTCTGCTTGGTTTCCGTTACGGCCCAAACACGGGTTATAATAGTGGATACGGCCTAACCACGGGTAATAATAGTGGATACGGCCCAACCACGGGTTATAATAGTGGATACGGCTCTACCACGGGTATAATGGTGGTTTATAACCCTACCATGGGGGTTAAACATGGTATCTGTCCCGATGTGATGTTCTGATATTATAAAGATGAGGTCTTAGATTCTGACATGCCAAAAGATTTTTGAGTAAGAAATTTATTTGAAAGCTTTGCTCTGAAATTTTTGATAACATGCTTTGATTATGCATTCTGAAAGTAACTATTTTGTACTGCCTTCTGAATTCTGAAAATGCTCATGTTTACACACTAGTATATATTTTCTGCTTACCGAGTTGTTGATAACTCACCCCCTTATCTCCATAATATTTTTCAGATAATTTCGATGCATCAGCTGGAAGTCAGGAATAGGGAATGCTTTCAAGTTTTGTTGATCATAGAGAACTAAGTGCCTTAGGGTACAATGACTTTTTGGAGAGTATTTTGGTAGTGTTAATATTTTGTGTTGCTTTGATATTTTGAGTAAGGAATATTTCTAGTCTTTGTGGAAATGTTAATGTATATATTGAGGTACTTCTAAGGTGCCCTTGTATAGGAACATGGATAATTGTGTTGAACGAATATGTTAAAATGTTAAGGAGACTCTGGGTTATTTTTAAAAGTGTTATTGAAGATGATTTTTAGATAACATGAGTTAACTCTCCGGACCCTCGGAGATGGAGCGTTACATGTCTAATCTATTATGTCGTTTAGAATTTTGATTTTGAGAAATGTTGATGGTTGCATTGCATGTGCATATCCGATGTGCCATTTTAAATTTTTATCGTGGGAAATGCTGATGTTTGCATGCGCTAGTCATGCTGTGTAGCAAACAGGCTTACATATTAGGAATCTATGCAGAGTTCCTAATTTATATAGACATTTTGGACTAGATCCGAGATAGATGATTCATGACCAAAATTCACCCATCTCAGATATGCTAAAAGCATTCTGCGCTCTGGCGAGATTACCGAATGGTGGTATGACTTGCAGCCCACCTCTAGTAAAGATGTTAAGCTAGCTGCAAAATGCAAATATTCTAGTGTCAGTGACAACATCCAATTGACGTTGGCATTATATGTAGTAGACATTATTCATGTTCCAAGAACAAGATTTTTATTTACTTAAAAAAGAAAAAACAGAAAAAGCTAGGAGAAGAAAAGGAAGTGTAGCTTTACTTTACAAGAAGTATTATATGCATAAAAAGATTTTATAAGAGTAAATTTACAAATTAACGTAGTTTCATATGATATATTATATTTATTTTAAAATTATATTAATTTGTGAATTTATTTTTATAAAATCTATTTGTAAATTTTTCTTGCTTTATTGCTCTCATAGACAAAATTATATTAACTTAGAGACTCAATGGTCAATGCCGCTTGTTCAGTATTGTTCGCAAACACCAACCCAACGAGTTTTCAAGCCCAGTCATGTTTGGGTTGGACCTTCCCTCTCACTTGATCTTGCCTCGCATGTACTAATCAATGGACGGAATTCTAAAATCGAGCCTCTCCTCTGAATTTGAACAAAATATCATAACAAAGGAGCCGGACTTGAACTTGAATAGGGGTGAGATTCAGCCGGTCTAGACCGGAGAAACTTACCGGACCGGACTGAATCGAATTGGTCACGTCCAATCCGGTCTAAGAGTTTTTCACCCCGGATTGAACCGAATAAAAATTAAAAAAATATAAATATATTTTATTATTTATATATATTATTTATATAAATAATTGTATATAATTAATTATTAATATATCACAAGTATTATATTCTTTAATGTATAACTATAATATATAGTACTAATATATATTAATATATTAACAAATTATAAGAGTTATAGTATAAATTATACTATATGTATAAATTTATAATAGTATTAATATAATTAACTTAATATGTTAGTATTAAATCACTATAGCTACATAGAGCATTATTTAATATAGTATTATTAGTGTATTACCAATTTATCACTAACATATAGTATATTAGTAATACTACTAGTCTAGTTATTAGTTATAGTATTGGTACTAAGTCTATAACTATATATATTTAGAACAATGTATTATTATATTCTTTAATGTATAAATATAATATATAATACTAGTATATATTAATAATTGTACAATTTATTATGTAATTTTCATTTAATAAGTCACTTAATTTTAATTTAATATTTTAAATAAATTTTTTTATTAATCGATTTTAAAATGAGAAGAAGGTTGGACCGAATGGACTGATCAGACCGAACCGTCCCGAATGGGGCCAGACTGGATCGATCCTTAGGCTGTTCGATCTGGTCCAGGGTGGAAAAACCCTGGACTGAATAGGTCCAGTCCGGTCCACAAAACCTCCTGGGATCGGACTGAACTCACTCCTAAACTTGAGCCCATTGAATCATAGCTTGTACAATGGCACAAGTTTTTCCTTGCATTTACTGATTAGCTAGCTAAAAAGTAGACGAAAAGCACGTTGAAAAACAACAATGTCCGTTACCGACAATTAATCACATTAGAATAAGTTGAAGAGGGTAACGAATCAACGATGTCCCCACTAGAACCTTGGAACTTTGCTAATTGCTTTGGTTCTGGGCGTGACAGCATTGACGTCCATTCCACATCCGATGGAGATTGCTTCACATCTTTACACTTGCCATGTGATTGCCTGCCCTCGCGCACTTCTTCGCTTGTTATTTCGTCAAACCCACAACCCTCTGTTTTTTACTCCTTTTCTTTTCAATTTATATATTCATTTCTCTCTTGCACTCCACACCCCACTCCACGCAAGCCACGCTCCATTACACTCAGAAAATTCTCCCTTCCCCTTTTGATATCCGATCCATTAACCTAATCGTTTACAAAGCCTGCACCTATCGATCTTTTTCTTGTGCGACTATGTAATTTTATCTACTACTTTAACTTGGTTAAATTTTTTTTCCCTTAGGCTCCATTTGAATTTAGAGATGAGTTGGGATGATTTGAGATGAGTTGAATAAAATATTATTAGAATATTATTTTTTAATCTTATTATTATTTTAGGATTTGAAAAAGTTGAATTGTTTATTATATTTTGTGTGAGAATTTGGAAAAGTTGTAATGATGAGAAGAGATGAGATAAGTTGAGATGAGTTGAGATGAGTTTTCAATCCAAACCGGGGCTTAATCCTCGCCCACTTCATTATTTTTCTTAATTATTTGTTTTTGTTGGTTTTCTCGGCGACTAATCGAATTAGGGTTACTGTTACACAACAGATCTACGAGTAGTGAAAATGGATGAGAAATTTTGGAAAATATGATGGACGACTATCATATTGTATTGAACTAATAGTAAAAAATACTCTTTTTCGAGGGAGAGCTCCTCCAAATAGTCTGACAACACAAGAAAATTCTAGATGAAACAATAACTATCTGCTTATAGGAATTATAGAGCAAATGTATGAAATTATAACTATCCTTATACTAAGGCCCATGGCCCATACAGGAAATACTCGAATTAAACATAAGCAGCTGGCCCATCTTATTCCTTCATTAAACCCAGCTCCGTAGTTCGCTCCTAGCCCATCTGGCCCTTTCTGCACCTTAGCTTCTAGGGTCTTCTCCACACGAGTTCCCCATTCCTGAATACCACTTCCGAATTCTAAACCTTTAGTGTCGTTAGTGTCGCGCCCCTCACTTCCATCGTCCTCCATAGGCATGTAACAGAGCCCTCTTCTTTAGAATACCTAGCCCACAAGGTGAGGGAATGATTCACACAAGTGGTGGTAGGATTCCCATGATGCCTCTTCTGCCGGTTGCCCCTACCAACGAACCAGTAACTCCACCACAGGTCTATTCTTCACCTTCTTCATTCTTTTAGTTAAAATTTCTTCTGGCTCTAGTTTAAAAACCCCCTTGAGTTGACAGGTGGTAGTGTAGGAAAAGGACTGACCTTTTTCCCTAATTTTTTTCTTTAATAGTGAAACATGGAACACATTATGGATATGAGCTATGGGTGGAGGTTGAATCTAGTAAGCCGCCTCTCCAATTTTTCACTCCACTTGAAAGGGGTCATAGTATCTGAGTGAAAGTTTGAGATTTTGCCGTTGCTGGACTGAGGCCTGGCGATATGGTTGCAACCTCAAATAGACCCAATCACCTACCTGGTACTGTAACTCCTTTCTCTTCAAGTCTACCTTTTTTTTCATTCTTTCCTGAACACTAACTAGATTTTGTTTTAGCAGGTGCCACAGTATGTCACGCTCCTGTAAGGTAATGCTCACTTCCTCTACCTTGGCTATTTGTGAATTGTAGTTCATTAATCTAGGGGATTTAAACTTGTAGAGGGCCTCAAAGGGAGTCATTTTGGTGGTTGCATGCTGTTTAGAGTTGTAGCACAACTCGGCTAGGGCAATCCAATTTGACCAGACTTTAGGAGTATCACTGACATAACTCCTAAATAGTTCTCGACCCACTTATTTACAGCCTTAGTCTGCCCATCTGTTTGAGGGTGGTAGGCAGTGCTGAAGGCTAGTTGGACTCCCTGCAAAGCAAATAATTTCCTCCAAAATTTGCTAGTAAATGTGGGATCTCTGTCTGAGATGATGGAGTTAGGCAACCCATGGAGTTTGAAAATGTGTTTTAGAAATTGATGGGCTATCACCTTGGCTGTGTAGGGGTGTGAGATGGGTACAAGGTGGGCGTATTTAGTGAATCTGTCCACCACCAAGCATAGAGCATTGAATCCCCAGATGTGGGTAATCCTTCAACAAAATTCATAGTTATCTCGGACCATGGTTTTGAGGGTATAGGCAGGGGTTGTAATAGCTCATCGGGGAGTGTATTATCAACCTTGACTGTCTGACGCACTTCACAATCCCTAAAAAATATTCTCAAATCCTTTTTCTAACCTGGCCAGTAGAAGTCCCTTTTGAGTCTGTGGCTTGTCTTGTCAAAGCCCAAGTGGCCCCCCATGGGGTTGCTGTGCACCAATTGTAACAGTTTAGTGATCATGGTGGGGTTAGCAGGTACATACATCCTATTTTAGTATAACAAAATGCCATTTTTTTTAGTAGTGCTGGGGTAAACTCCCCTCTCGATGTTTCTGCCATAACCCTTATGTTACCTCATCCGTATCATAAAGAGACTTGATTTCAGTCATCCAATCCCAACTAGGAATAGAAATCATAGCTATTGTAGTCTCTGTTGTAGTCTCCCTTTAGGAAAGTGCATTTGCCACTAGGTTTTCTTTTCCTTTCTTATACTCCACAATAAAATCATAACTCATAAGTTTGGAGATCCACTTTTGCTGCATAGCTGTTCCTACCCTTTGGTCTAGTAAGACCTTAAGACTTTGGTGGTCTTTTGTTTTGACCACAAAGGATTGGCCCAACAAATAAGGTCGCCACTTTTGAACTGCTGAAACTAGTGCCAATAATTTTTTCTCATAAGTGGACATATTTAATGCCCTCCCTTTTAAAAGTGCTTGATTGAAAAATGCAAGGGGTTTACCTTCTTGCATTAAAATGGCCCTAATGGCCTCCCCGGACGTATCACATTCTATAATGAAGGGTAGTTGAAAATTAGGTAAGGTCAAGACAGAAGGTTGAGTTATGGTTGTTTTGAGCTTTTCAAAAGCATCGTGGGCCCTTTCATTCCACTTGAACCCATCTTTTCTCAACAACCCAGTCAAACTAGCAGCAATGGCTTTGTACACTTTCACAAACCTCCTATAATAACCAGTGAGGCCTAAAAAAACCTCTTAAAGCCTTAATGGATTTTGGGACTGGCCACTCCAGCGTGGCTTTTAGCATCTCAGGGTTAGCCCTAATGCCCTGGCCAGATATTAAATGGCCTAAATAAGCAATCTCCTCACAGCTAAAGCAGTCCTTGCTCATTTTGGCAAAAAGCTGATTTTGCCTTAAAAGATCAAAAGTCACCCTTAGGTGTGTTAAGTGAGTTTCAGCATCCCTGCTATAGATCAAAATGTCGTAACAAAAACCAAAATGAAACGTCTAAGATGAGGTTTAAAAACCTGGTTCATGGGGCTTTGAAATGTCAAGGGTGCATTGGTCAAGCCAAATGGCATGACTAGGAACTCGTAGTGCCCTTCATGAGTTCTGAACGTAGTCTTCGGCACATCTTCTACTTTCACCCTGATTTGATGGTAGCCCAACCTCAAATCAAGCTTAGAAAATTTTTTGGCCCCATGTAGCTCATCCATCAACTCCTCCACTACGGGTATAGGATATTTATCCTTGATAGTGACACTGTTTAGCACCCTATAGTCCACACACAATCTCCATGTCCCATCTGCTTTTCTCACCAATAAGACGGGTGAGAAATAAGGACTTTGACTAGGACGAATGACCCCCGAATCCAGTATTCCTTTATTATTTTTTTCAATCTCATCCTTCTGAAAACAGGGGTATTGATAAGGACATACTGAAATGAGTCTAGTGTCAGGCTGCAGGTTGATAGAATGGTCTTGGGTTTAATTAGAGGGAAGGCCATTTGGAAAAGAAAAATTATCTGGGTACTGATTTAGTAGTTGTTGTATGGGCTCAGGTAAGGTTGGTGTTTGAGTGATTGAGTTCTTTTCAATTAACTGAAGTAAAATGCCTTTGTTCTCCCGATGATTGGATCTATTTACATACCCCTCCTCAATCCAATAGTTGAAGGAAAATTGCATTGCCAATTCCTTAAAGTTCCATAGGATAAAGCCTAGCCCTTGAAGCCATTGCACCCCTAAAACCATGTCACATCCCGCCAGAACCAATAAATACAAATCCATGTTAAAAATCTGCTCCTGAATCATGACATTGACCCCTACCACTTTTCCCTATCTTTCCACCAGTTCTCCATTTGCCACTTTAACCTTCACTCTCTCATTTGTTGTGACTGGCAACTGTACCTTGGCAAGTAAAATTGGGTCCAAAAAATTATGCGTACTCCCCGAGTCAATCAGTATTGCGACCCCTTGACTGCCAATCCTCCCCTTGATACGCATTGTTTTTGGGTTGAGTAAGCCTGTGATAACATGCAGGGAAATTTCAAGACACTTCCCAACCTTATCTAGCCCTACCCCACCTTCTTGATCAGTCCATGTTCCTGAATCTTCCTCAATAGTCTCCACTTCTTCAACTACTTCTTCAATTAAGTATAATGTTGGGCTTTGACAACGATGTCCAAGTCTCCACTTAGACACACAGTGATAACATAAGCCATTCTCTCTTCTATCATTCATTTGATTATTACTAATTTTCTGCACAGGTACTACAGCCCTTCCTGAGTTTTTGGGGTCATGGTTTTGAGGGTTTGGTTGGATTTTGAGTGAGGCTAGTTCATGGTGATAGTTGGTGTGGTTTCAGGTTAGGAGTTTTTTATGGAGGGAAACGTGTTCTTCTTGTATTTTGGCAAGGCTATAGGTTGAGGTAAGGTTGTTTGGATTGAACATACGCACTGGTAGTCGTATTTCATCCCTTAGGCCACTTAGGAAACAACTTAATTTGTACTGTTCCAATAGACTTCTAAGTCTATTATAAAAGGGCTTCAAAGTGAGCCTTGTATTCTTCCACAATCCCAACTTGTTTCAGCCTAGTCAATTGTTCCATGGGTTCATCATAACTGCTGGGCCCAAATCTAAACAACAATGCTCTCACAAACCCATCCTAATCAAAAATCAAACCAGATTCATCTAAGTCTTGAAACCATACTAGGGTCTTGCCCTCCATATGGAAAGAAACTAGTCTCAAATGTTGATGTGGTAAAGTATTATGGAATTTAAAGAATTGATTCACCTTATACAGCCGCTCATGCGGTTCTTCACCATGAAAAGTAGGAAAATCTAGTCGCACTGCTATTGGAAGTATTTCCCCTATGTGTGGAGTCATCTGACCTTGTTTATATGCTTCTTTATGACTGCCAGATCTACCTAACCTATGCTTGTTGTTTATGTGCAGATATGTCGCAATGGAGGCAAACTGTTGCATCATGCCTTCCATTTGCTGCCTCATTGCTTGTAACTCCACTCCAATAGTAGAAAATTGAGATTTTGACTGTTTGATGTGAGCCTTAGTAGTCTTCTTGAAGGCTTGAAGTCCTTCTTGAAAATCACTCAATCTCGTGCCATCAGCCATGGAAGCAGGGGAGGAACCCGTCTCTAGATACCACTTGTTACGTTACAAATCAATGAGTAGTAAAAATGGATGGAAAATTCTGGAAAATATGATGGATAACTATAATATTGTATTGAATTGATCGTGAAAAATACTCTTCTTTGAGGGAGAGCTCCTCCAAATAGTCTAACAACATAGAAAAATTCTAAATGAAACAATAACTATCTGCTTACATGAATTATAAAGCAAATGTATGAAATTACTTAACTATTCTTATACTAAGGCCTATGGCCCATACAGGAAATACTCAAATTAAACATAAGTAGTTGGCCCATCTTATTCCTTCATTAAGCCTAGCTCTGTAGTTCGCTCCTAACCCATCTGGCCCTTTCTGCACCTTAGCTTCTAGGGATTTCTACACACGAGCTCCCCATTCCCGAATACCACTTCTGAAGTCTGAACCTTTAGTGTCTTCTCCCCTCACTTCCATCGTCCTCCATAGGAATGTAACAGTTACTTTGATTCGCAGGATTTTCGTACTAATTGGCAGTGAGTTTGGGGTTGTGATTGGAGTTTTTTTTAGTGATGACGTCACTGGAGTGGTAGTGAGACCGTTCTCTATATCTGGATCTTGTAACTATCATCTCGTCATTGACCATGGAAAATCGTAGTGACTCAGAAATGAGTCCACATTTGAGGTTCTTCCATTTATGATTATGATTATTATTTTTTCATCCAGATTCCTTTGCTACTTGTAGCTAAGTTGCTTCGTTTGCTGTCACTAAATCTCAATTTAAGCAATGTCTTGAAACTTTAGAATTTCATGGATTTGAATGATTAATTGTCGCAGCAGCATTATGAAGGTTATCACTAACTTTCAAGGACCATAATAATGCCATATCTAATCCTAAGTAAAGCATTTAAGATTTCAAGGCTTAGTTGTCAGTTTTTAATTTTGGTGTACCGTGTTCAAAATAGTTTATACAAGTTTGAGGTGATAAGAGTAAGATGTACTTTCTTTATGAAGCCCGTACAGATCTTTTTCTCAACTGCACGTGGTCAATTATATGTTTCTTAATTAAATTGGTTGTTATGTTTATGACTAATGAACAAATTATGTAATGATACAAAGAAGACCCAAACCATATCTGGGTCTATACTAAAAAAAGGACCAGTCAATGTTGCAATTAGAATAGTGTGGGATCCCATTTACCACCTTTATATACACAATCTAAGATATTACAATCCCGGTGACTCAATTTCTAAATTGTAACAACTTCATGAAGGCCCAAACCACATCTAAATCCATACTTCGATGGAACTAATTAATGTTGCAATAGGAGTCCCTTGGAATCATTATAAAGGGTTTGAACTTCTCCATTCGGAACAATGTGGGATCCCATTTACCACCTTCTTATATAGAATCCAGAGTTTTACAAGTTATAATTCAACTGAACCATGTATATGATATATCCAAGTCTGAATGTCCTCTTGGCAATAGAGCAGTGCTCATGTTTATGCCATTTTTGTGTGAAAGTGAATTTAATCGTGTTAATGAGATGGTTGTGTATGATATTGATCAGACATTGTTTTTAACAAATAGTTTTGCCACATATAAGATATTTTCTCATTGTGCCAGTTGTAAACTTTGTACCATCGCCTATTTAGTTTTTCTGCAGCCTTATCATATGGGATTGCTTCAATGGTGATGGTTTTTATCAATAAGGCCATACTTATTCAATATGCGCACTCAATAGCCCTCCTCACTTTGCAGGTATGACTTTGTGAAAGTAAAATAGTGCACTTGCTCTTTCACTAAATTTGTGATGGTTTTGTGACTGTTAATAGTGAATTTTGTTTGTTGTTCTTCATTATCTTAGCAATTGGCAACCACCTTGCTTATACACTTGGGTCAAAGAATGGGATACACAAAATCCGGATCTATAGATATGTTGACAGCTAGAAAGCTTCTTCCAATTTCACTATTTTACAATGCTAACATGGCATTTGCATTGGTGAGTTTAAAAGGAGTTAATATTATGATGTATATCGCAATAAAAAGACTCACGCCACTTGTAGTCTTGGTTGCTGGATTATTTTCTGGAAAAAGGGAGACCTATGACACATGTCTGTGATGATGCTCTTATTTTATATATGCAAAGTTGCTTTTCATGGATTGATTATAGAGTTTTACTTCATGAAAGATTTCTGTCCTATTAGTTTGGTAGGCGGGATTTATAAAATTATTTCTAAGGTGTTAGCTAATTGTATGAGTTTGGTGATGGATAAAATTATTTCTAAACCTCAAAATGCTTTTGTTCGGGGTCGGCAAATATTGGATTCAGTTTTGGTTGCAAATGAGTGATTGGACAGCCAAATGAGGGAAGGTATTCCGGGGGTTTTTTGCAAGTTGGACATGGAAAAGGAATATGACTACGTGTGTTGGGATTTTCCTTTTTATATGCTGAGAAGATGTGGCTTCGAAGATTGGTGGTGTGGATGGGTTAAATACTGTGTTTCGACCGCTCGGTTTTCTATTTTAGTTAATGGCAACTCTTGCGGATTTTTTCAGAGTTCGACAAGGGGATCCGTTAGCACCTTTTCTTTTCGTTATAGTTATAAAGGTGTTGAGTCGCTTGGTGGAGGATGTTGTAGGGGAGGTTTTCTTGCTGGTTTCTAAGTGGGAAACAACAATAATGGTGCTTTATCCATTTCTCACTTATTGTTTGCAGATGATACACTTATTTTTTTTTTTTGTGTGGTGCTGATAGTGGACAGATTCAAGCTTTAAGGGCTATTCTATTGTGTTTTGAAGCTGTTTTGGGCCTTAAGGTGAACTTGGAAAAGTCAGAATTGGTTCCGGTGGGGGATGTGGAGAATATTAACCTTCTAGAAGAATTTTTGGGCTGCAAAGTTGCTTCCCTTCCAATGAAATATCTAGGGCCATTGGGGGCATCTTTCAAAGAAAAGAATATTTTGAATGGTGTTGTAGAAAAGGTTGAGAAAAGATTGTCAATTTGGAAGTGGCTATATCTAACCAGGGGGGTGATTAATCCTTATTAAAAGTACCATTTCCAATCTCCCTACATATTTTCTTTATTTTGACGGTTGATAATTTAAGGAAACGTGGGATGATTATAATAGAGTGGTGTTTCATGTGTAAGAAATCAAGTGAATTGATTGATCATCTACTTCTACATTGTGAGATGGCAAGGGAGTTATGGGTTGACATTTTTAGTAGAGCTGGGTTGATTGGGTTATGCCAAAGAGTGTGGTGGAGCTTCTAGCATGTTGGAATAGGCATCATAATAGTTCTCAACTAGCACCGGCATGGAGGATGATTTCTTTGTGCTTAATGTGGTGTTTATGGATGGAAAAGAATGAGAGGTGCTTCAACAACAAGGAGCGAGATGTGGAGGAAATCTGGAATTTTTGTGTCTTCTTTGGTTCAGTGGTTTTATGCTATTGTACTAAAGAGAGGGAATGTTCATGAGTTTTTGTTTTCTTTTCAGCTTTATAGAATGTAATTAGGTGTCTCTTTTGTATACTTCCTTTGTATATGGACTTCGCCTAGTTTCATTTGATCAATAAAGTTTCTTATTTATAAAAAAAAAAAAAAAAAAAAAAAAAAAAAAAAAAAAAAAAAAATCTTTTCCAGCATGCCAATTGTATTTTGGTTTAACTTCATGTTAACATTGTAGAGTAGGTGTTTTTAACTTGTTCCTTTTATTTTGGTGTCTAAAGTTAGTTGCTTAGTTAAAGTTGAAATTGCAGTCTAAAGCTTGAGTGGACAGTACAAACAACAAAGATTTCTTGATGTGATCTACAGTGGACAGTACTTAATATTTCAATTAGTGGTGAACACTAGTGATATCATGATATGTAGTATATGCGCCATAGAATGACTCCTATATTAATAAGCATGGGCTTAAATTCCTTTGAGGAGATTATAAGTTTGTGACACTCAGGTATCATATCCTGAACAAAATCTTTTTTTGATAAGTTCCTGAATAAAATCTAACCCATGGGAGTAGCATGCAGACAATATATTTGTCCCAATCCAAGGATATCATAATTATTGCTATGTTATCATCTTAAAGGTGAAATCATGATTGAAAGAGCGCCTTGCCCAACTAGTTAACATTTAGGAAAGTTCAATTATAGTTGGGTCCTTTGAAATTTAGGTGCTTTAAAGGAGCTCGTATGTTAGATTTGTAGGCTCTAACTAAAAAGTTGTTTTAAGTGCAGTGGTTTTTCCTGGAATCTTTGATAAGTATTATGTTAAACTAGCAGAATAATCTTCATGACTATTATCTTCAATTAGTAAGTTCTAATTTGTCGTGGCTTCTTTATTAAATTTCAAGTGTCTCTGATCGACGAAAAGCTGCATGTGTTACCATTGTGCTTCAGAAGATTGTGGGTGAGAAGGAACTTGCAGGTAGTAAGGTTAGGATGCTCTGAAGTTGAGCAGGGGCCAAATGGAGAAAATCCAGCACATCATGAACTGAATGACAGAAGGGGAGCCGAAGGCCACTCTAGAACATGCTCTAATATAGGGCCACTTTCATGGTATAACCCTTGGAGTCTACCGCCCCTTCATGGAGCTCAGGCACCAGGAACTCGACAATGCCAGGTACCTTGTAGGTTGACTTCAGCTACTCCAACTCACCTGAAGTCAACGCCGACTGCCAAGAACGACCATCAAACCGTTGGGACTTAGTGCGAACCTCGGGAGGGTCGATACCCCTTGGGGTTCGGGAGGCGCCGAGAGGATTAACATAGTTGGAGTTTCGGGGAGTAGCACGAGAAGGGTTCTTGGGAGCCATGAGAATATGAAGATAGAGGAAACAGAGGGAGGAAACAGAGGCAAGAAACACATAGAAGATGGAAAGGACGGAAAACACAGAACATGCAAAGGATTCCGATAAGGGAGACAATGGCAAAGAGTGCAAGTAGGCCCCAAATGACGTAGGGGTCGAGGCTTAAATAGGCCCCCGCGACGGTTGGGATCCCAGATCGTAGGAACGCACGCGCCCCACGAGACCAGCAAGACGGTCACGAATCCCGCAGTGCGTATTGAACGATATAACGTGGGAAAGGAAGAGCCACCTGACACCATTAATGCGAGTGAAACCAAGCCAACATGGATACTTAAAAAGAGGGATCATTCATAGGGGAGTTGTTAATAGAGAGTGGCATTTGTGTGTCTGAACATTGGGACAGTAATGAGTAAATATGTGATGATTTTTTTAGGAAATCCCTAACGAAAAATGCACACTCTTCCTGGTAAAACTACAAGAGAGGAAAAGGTGATTGACTCTTTTCTTCAAAGATATGCTGCTTCCTAGTCGAGCTGTCTTGTAGGAATCCGACGTTGATTTTTGATTGAAATGTCTGCTTCTTGCTCCTTCTCTTCAATAAGAATACGAGAAGAGGAATAACTGCCCATTTCAAAGGCATGGAAGTTCAACAGACATAACCACATAAAGGAAGGAACAAGAAGAGAAGGGTGAAAATAAATTCCCACCGAACTAGTCCGATACGAATTAGCAGGGTAACTTTAAGGAAATTTTCCTTCCTCTAGGCCCATGAAGAACCACGAGGGGCCTAACCCGACCCAATGATCATTTTCTAAGGGAGTCCCTGCACCCGTTTGGAATACCTGACCCACAAGCTAAAGAAATCTTTCAAGCAACCCCCACGCGGGAAATATGAATGACAGGGATAGATGGGAGTCAATGCCTTGGCACCCCCAGTGACAGCTAATACTCAAGGATCTATACCTACAAGTGATCAGGAAACGCGGATGGCTCTTGATTCCCTATCAAAGGGTATGGAGGAATGCTGTGCCTACCAGGCTCCACGCCAAATTAAATGATCCTGACAACTCAGTAGAAACAATGAGAACTCCTTGACAAGGAGGACGAGATCTCTCCAACAACCTTGTATAAAAGGCAACCCCCTAGGTACGAAGAAGTCTCTCTAAGCTCTCGCACTCTAGCACAAACTACTAAGAAGATTTACTGACTTAAGCATTAGAAGCTCCCCGGCCACCACCGAGCCCCCTACATTTTTTTGAAAGTGTAGGTATAAAGGCCCAGACCCGAGTTATTGAAACCAGGCTCAAAGATGTATGAAACACAACGTTATATAGACTAAGTGATTAAAATGATTATTTTAATAGTTTAGATATAGGAATAGATAATACAATGTGGGTTGTATTTGAAATAGGTTACACAAAATAGAAAAAAGTGACTTTTTATCGTTAAATTTACTAAATTTTTGTAATTTGACAACCTGTCGATGACTGCTATTTGTAGATGCTTGTTTTTAAGATGACGATTCTTTTAAAAAATTTCAATTGAGATCAAATGTAATAACATTAAGCCATTTCTATTTATAGGATAGTTTTTAATAATTATTATTTTAGATTCAATATTCTCATAACATTGAGATGTAAATAACACATTCACGTTTTGATTTACGGGAAACATTTCAATTTCAGCAGAAATTTTGAAGTTTTGACTTGTACATTCCTCTTGCAGCCCAAGGAGCTAACACGAAATCGAACATAATGAATGGAGCATTGCTTTTAAGAATTAAGGAAGATTTTGGAAAGAATTTTACTATGTATAAGTACGTTTGCGTATCAATCTGTATATTAATATTGTTATTTTTATATTCTAAATTTAAATTAATATTATTTTTAATAAAATTTACTTTCTAATCAATCATATTTAATAAATATACGTATTAGTGTACAAAATTACTTCCAGTTAAATTTTTTGCTTTGGCAAAATCTTGAAACCAAGACACGGACGATTACTCAAAGGAAAGTTGGGGGGGTGTGTCGATCCAGCCACTAGTAGGGCCCGCCAGCTGGTCATCCGGCGGGAAGGGGTCAATCACAATTTTTATATTTTGAAAAATAAGTTATTATAATTTTCATTTTCATTTTCAAAAATACGGGGAAAAAAACAGTTTTTATTTATAGACTGCCACGTGTCTTCCGTTTAGTATAATGGAGGAAATTTGTCAAAACATAAGCTGGTATTTATTAAAAATAAAAATAAAACAACTGATCAAGTATTCCTTCAATAAAGTTCCAATTGAAGCAGATCATGTAAGAAATGTTCCCTTAACATTCCTTCTCAACTCGGTTGATCAAATAAAAAACCATAAAAAAATACCCAAAATTACAACAAATAAGACAGGAGCTTCTCATAACATCTTCAGAGTCATCATTGATACTTATTGTAGAAATAAAATATATAGCCTATCGCCTCAAGGTGTGCAGAATGTACTCAGCATACAGGTCCCTGCATCAATTTTAACGTACCAACTTTAGTTTGTGCAAGTGTGGAAAATTGTTCAGCAAATCTCCCATGTTGCTAGACTTACATTGAGTACTGGATGGCTTCAATGGCAGTTGTTGAAGGTAAAAAGTCATTGACTGCAACCTCTTTGTTCTCATTCTTCTTGTCTGTCAAATATATCACGAAACATCCCAATATTATACATTAACATCAAATAAACTTACAAATCTAAAGTTGGGAAACAAGTTTTAGATGTAATAGTTTGAAAGGTTACAGTCTTCAAAGAAGCGGCGGATCTCGGACAAGCGATGAGGGGCAAGCTCTTTGATGTCAGTATAGTGCTTATACTCTGGATCATCAGCGCACACTGCAATTATCTTATCATCTTTCTCTCCCTGGATTGAAGGCACAAAGCTGTTATTACCAATCTAAGACATGAAATTCCAAATGTTCTGTTTGTTCAGCTCTTTGAAGGTGTACCTGGTCAATCATAGGCATAAGTCCTATGGCTCTGGCTCGGAGAAAGCAACCAGGAAGGACGGGCTCCTATTCAAGTCATAGACGGTTTAGGATGGTGTTGTTAACATGAAGCTCAAACATGCAAACACCAAGAACTCTAGTAAATTGACAACATAGTACGTGGTGGCAAATTCATCACTGGCAATTTATTTGGTAGATTTGTGGCAAATTTGTTGAACTAGTGCAATGGCTTGGAGAAAAGTGAAAAAAGAAGAAGTGAAGAGCAATGTGCGCTTTGTGTCTCAATATATGAAAAACCCAGGAATTTACAGTTTGTATTCAGGGATCTCTGGAAATGGAATATATAGGTAAACATTGGAACTTTCTACAATAAATTATTCTTTTGTATACTCAATAAGAAATATGTCGAGAATTTAACAATATCAGAATTATCTAGAAAATATGACAGTCAACACTCAAAGAACTGAGAAATGAGAATTTTCTATTGAATACATAAAATAGGAACACTAAAAAATTACCTGCATTAGAACTAAAACATCCAATGGGTCATTGTCTTCACACAATGTGCGAGGAATGAAACCATAGTTATGAGGATATACTACTGACGAATACAAAATACGATCAACCTGAGCAATTGATGCAGATGGTAAGATCAATCGGATGGAAGATATCTAATCAAAGTACAAGGTAGCAAAATGCAAGAACTAAGATTCTCCCGGAATAGAAGTATAAATCAAAAACTCTTCCAAAGATCTTACAGTCCTCATTCAGCAGAAACACCCAAAAAAAGTATTTGGACTGGAAGCATTTTGAACCAACCTTTTCTAGTTAAGTATGCTTCAACGCAAAGCTGAAAGAATATACTTTTCAGACTAGCACTAAAATCTTCCATTTAAGAGGACGAAATGGTCAATACCTTAATTAGTCCTGTCTTCTTGTCAAGCTCATATTTCACCTTACTTCCCTTTGTGATCTCAACAACCTGTATCATTCCAATTAGTAATACAACAAAGAGATACATTAGAAAATGTGCCTGAAGAAAATGAGTTTCATATTTAAAAGTTGAAAATTCTTGCTAGGAAAGAGAAAGTACTGGAAATTTAAGAAGGCTGAGAAAAGTTGGCAGCTGGGAAATGGAGTCTAATTGATGTTGAGAATAATTTGCATGGAAAGGGGTGATGGTCACAAAATTAGCCTGCAGCACTAATGTTTTACCCACTGGGATAAAAGGGAATGCTGCTGGATTGGGTTGCATGGGAATGACCATAAAGAAGGTGTATCTGCTTTGATAATTCTTATTGGACAAGTGATATTTGCATGCGGGGAAAGAGTTAGAGATTCATAAAGAAACAGAAATTACTGTGCTGAGATGGTGATCTTAACCGCATGCTAGAAATCTCACTTGAACATTTTTTTAGCATGTTACCACCCAAAAAATAAAAAAACAAAGTTAATATCTTCTAGTAGGTCCCCCTTCTAAAATTTGAGGGAGATTTTGGTTGGCATTATTGGATGCGCTACAATCAATACAGAAAATACAGAAAAAAAAATAAGGCAGACAAAATTCAAGGGCTGAACATGTTTATTCCCTTCACTAACAAACCACTTCATATTGTAAAGCCAAGTTCCAAAACATACACAGTTGAAAACATGAGGTGCTCCAGGTCCTGCAGACAAAGTTTTATGGAACAGAATTAGTACCTTTAAGTTTATATGAACACTGAATATAGTGGGTTTATACATACCAATCTCAAGATCATGCCAAGGGTGTGCAGCAACTGATCTCCTTGACAAAGATGAAAGGATTCTCTCATTCAATCGGGGAACTGAACGTTGAGCATGATTTTCTTTAGCTTCAATTTCATGTGCCTCGTCACTCATCTCTAATAAGATGCAGAAAAAAGTATCACATGTTATAAAATATTAAAATTAATGAAGCTGTGGATTCAAAAACTCTGGCTCTTAAATCAGGATGACAAATATGAGAATTAATTATTTCAGTTGCAGGAGGTGGCAATGCCATAATCCTTATGCAGTCTGATATTTAGCAGCCAAGATTATATACAAATCACTCTATAAGCAAATGACATTCGGATCAAATACACTTCCTTTTTGTGAAAATAGAATGTAAGGAGATATGGTGGATCAAGAGCCCATTACAAAACTTGTGTTTGTGTGTGTGGGCTGATCCAAAATAACCACATTAAAGGCTCATATGTGTCATTTGATTTTATGGAGTCTAGTAGTCTACCAATGAAGTCATTCAAAATGCCTCACATCAATTAGTATGATCGAGGATGATTAAATCCAGAATAATATTGTTCTCCTATTAACATCCTAATTAAAATCTTATGAGACCTTCTACATACAAGCTGGTGTGGAGGACATACTCTCCACACTGCTGATATGGCAAAATTTGATTTGTAAGAGATGTTTAAAATTAAAATATTTTACTAATCAAATTATAATATGTCAGCAGTGTGGACCGGCTTGCAAGTTTAATTTTTCAAATCTTATACCTAAGCAACACCCGTATTTGAATTGAAATATTTTGACATGTCTTCTTTTTTATACATCTTTTATTTTCAACAGCTCACCTGGTTATCATCAGCCCGAAACAAATCGGTGATGAATTTTGGAAGTTCTGTAGTGAAAATGAAACAGAATGAATTAATCCACAATTATCTTAAAGGTATACGAAACTTTCTAACCATTGTGCTTAGAAATTGAGACTTGAGTGCTTTAATAAATAGAGTTATGCTATTTATAAGTCTAGTGTGTAACATACCACTTACTGTGGACCCATTTTATTCATAAAAAATGTCAAATTACCAATACTGACATGACAAGCTTCCATATCATCTTGGTATGCTTGGAGCATCAATAAATAGGTTTGCAAATTAAAGTTATTCTTTGGGAATTCACCTCCCTAACTATCAAAAAGTTGCGATATACCTCATTTTCCCTTTTAAATTAAAAGATAAAATTACCGATCAAAAAATTAAAAGATAAAATTACATCAGAAAAAGCAAACCTAATAAATTACATCTATTAAATTAAAAGAAATATAAATTTTTCAACAAACGTTTTTTAAAATAAATATTTTTTAGAAAACAATTTCTTAAAAAATACGTTTGTTACTTTCTATATTTTTTTGTTTTGAAATTAATTTTCAGTTTTTATGTTTTTAGTTCTTATTATTGTTTCTTTGAATTCTCAACCTTATTTATTTAATTTTTTGTTTGAATTACATATCAAGAGCATTCATATCAACATATAAATTAGACGGGCTACATTGTAATTTTCTGAGAGTTTGAGGTGGTGATTGTCAAAATTGATTAAAAAAAAAGTTAGCCCCACGGGCCACAACCCACACGCATTAGAATGGCAGAATGTACAAAATGGAAATGGATCCACCATATTTAGGTGCAGATTAGGACTTCAGAAATCTACTGTACATACTACTGTTAGAGATCAATCACGACACCTACTGCAACATATGACAATAATCCCAATACAAAGAACTTTATTACGACTCTGCGTAAAGCAGGTAAAACCTAAGAACATATGCGAAATCTGGTATCTAGAAAAGGCGATCGAGAACATGCGATCCAAGAAAAAGACGGAAACGTAGTAATGCAAGAAAAAAGAATAAATCAGTAGAAACATACCGAAAAATGTGGTAGATCGTGGGAGAGCTCGAAATATGGTTTTGGAAGAGAGGAGAGATAGAATATAGATGGGCGAAGGTCTTAGCCCAGCACTACGGCCCCTCACATTTATAGAGCGAGAGAGAGCGAGAGAGAGGGATGGGGTTGGTCAATTCTACGAAGCCCTGCCTAGTGTCCGTTGGGGAGAGAAGTTAGCAGCGTCGTCCACATGCTCTCCTCTCCAAATTTTCAGTGGTTATTCTATAATGCTTAATTGCTAACGTAATAGCCGTACTTTTTTTACCAAATATTAAAATAATAATTTACTCACAACACTTTATACAACACTATATAATAATATGTTAAACGAGAAATATTTTTATAAAATTATATTTTTTTATAATATATTTTATAAAAATACCTCTCATTTAATATATTATTATACGATATATTATATAAAATATTATGAATATATCATTACTCTTAAAATAGTCCCCGTACTTTGTTTCTTTGTGCGGATTAATTGATAAATTTAATACTCTTTTAAGTTCTTAACTCTATTAAATAGTCTCTCCCCTGAGCAGATTTGGGTCCGTTTGTAACTTAAGATATTGTAATCAATTCAATTCAGTTAATCTAATATTTAAATATTTAATTTTTAAATTATTAAATATTATTCAATTTAAAATCTCTTTACACCTAAAATTCATAATTTATTTTAAATCAAAACTTCTTTACACGTAAGATTCATAATTTTTTTTAACTTTCTATAAATATATTTAAATTCATCTTAACACTCTAATACATATAAACTCATCTTAAGTGAATTTCACAAAACTCAATCTATTATCTTAATTCACTATTATTTATAAAAGATTCAATTCATTTCAACTTAACTCAACGTCTAAACAAGACTTAAAGGGTCGCTGCATGGCCACCTACTTTTTTTTTTTTGTTACAATATATTGCGATGGTTTTTAATTTAAAGAAATAATATTTGTAGTTATAAAATACATAAATATTGTACACTTTTTTTAAAAAAAATAAGTAAAAAATTAAATTTTTTAATATGAGATCTTTATAAAAAATTATTTTTTTAATAATAAATTTTATTTTTTTTAAATAAATAGACATTACATAATTTATAATTATATGTAACATTATTCTAAATTTAAAACATATCTTTTGTTATTTTTATTTTATTAAAAATGTATCAACATCGCATTGATGGTAATGATGTGGTATGTAGTTAGTAGGTAGCACGGTCTTCATTACTGGAATTGACCTGATCGAAGAAAATTAGGAAAATGTTCCTATTCCTCTAATTTATGAGTGGCCAGAGCACGCTTAGTTTTGACGGCTAATTGTTTTTACAATTTTTATTTATTTTTTATTCATTTTTTTAATATATTTAAATATTTTTAAAAAATAAAAATATATAAAAATATATTTAGAATCACTTTCTTAATTATTAAATAAAAATAAAAAATAATTTTTTTTCTATAACAGTCAAGTACAACGATAAAAATTGGTAGGCAAAATAATTTTTCCGTGTTTTATTGACTGAGTTATTCTATTCAACAATTTTATATTACAAATTTGTCCCACATCGACTATTGTTTTTTTATTTTATTTTTCTAAACAGATAAGTGATGTAGCGCTGCTAAGGAGAATTAGGTATGATTTAAATAGCATTAGGTATGATTTAAATAGCAAAATCCTTTCAACTTATTTTATCTCATTTTAAAATTCAAACATCATAAATATAAATATTTTTTTAACATTTTTATCTAATTATTACATAATCATTATAATTTTTCAAAATTTTCAAACAAAATATAAAAAATAATTCAATTTTTTTAATTTCTAAAACAAAAATAATATTAAAGAATAATATTTTAAAACTATTTCTTTATAATATTTTTATTCAACTTTTTCTCTCTTATTTTTCAAAACCCTATAAAACATATCAACTCAAATTATTTTACTATTATTTACAGATCATCTCATCACATTATTCAAACGAGGTCTAACTCTTCTTGATATAGCATCATAATGCGGTGGCACTTGCTTTATTAAAACAATTTTAAAAATTGAAAACACAGACATAAAATAGTAATAGAAGCAATCTAAAATTTTAGTCTTTTTATATATATATATATATATATATATTTTTAAGAGTCATTTTATTTTGAATATATATTTTTTAAATCTTTTAAGTCTTTTTAATAAACCACATGACTAGAGTTGCAAATGATCCGATTCAGCGATGGACCATTGGATTGGACCAGACCGAATACTCATAGGGTTCGGTCTAGCTTAATTTTTTTAAAATTAATTAATAAAAAAATTATTTAAAATATTAAATTAAATTAAGTGATTTATTAATGTGGATTATGTAACAAACTCAATAAAAAAATATTTTATATGGTCAATGATAATAAATTAGATAAAAATTATATTATTAATTTATATAATTACTATATAATTAATTAATTGATATTATGTATTAGTTCATTCATAGAATATTAACAAGTGTTAATAACATATTTAAAATTTTATATTGTTAATAGTAATAGGTTAGATGAAGATATATATAAAATATTATTAATTTATAGAATACTAACAAGTATTAATAATATATTAAAAATTTTATATTGTTAATTGTATAATTATTATATAAATAATATATATAAAATACTTTTTATTTTTATTTTTTATTCGGTCGGTCTGATCCGGTTCATCAAAATGGCAAAATTACCCTTAAAATTAACAGAATTAAAACTATTGGGTGTGAAAAGTTTAAAATTAGAATTCCAATATAGAGAAGTGGGAAGGCTTGGGGAATGAGATAATATAAGAATTTTGTAAATAATAGTAAGATGTTTTGTGAATAATAGTGAGATATTTTAAGTTTATTATTTATTGAGTTTTGGAAAATGAGGGAGAAAAAAATGAATAAAAATATTATAAAGTTAAAATAAAATATTGTTAGAATATGATATATCATTTTTATTTTGAAATTTGAAAAAATTAAATTGTTTTTTATTTAAAAATTTAGAAAAATTGTAATGATTTATTTAAAAATGTTTGTATTTGAATGTTGTTTGGAAAAGAAATGAGATGAGATAAGACGAGATGAGATAAAATATGTTTCCAAACATCTCTCAATGAGGTTTGGATAGTGAGTTAAGATAAAATAATATGAAAGTTGAATAAAATATTATTAAAATATTAATTTTTAATATTAATTTTATTTTAAAATTTAAAAATATTGAATTATTTATTGTATTTTATATAGAAATTTAAAAAATTATAATAATTAGATGAAATGTGATGATATTTGAGAGATACTCTCAATCCGAACAACCCCTAATTCGTCGACGTGGACATCAAGTAGACTTTCGGGCACAAGTGCCTGTCACCCAATGTATCCAAGTGTATGGGAAAAAAGGTTTTGGAAGGAGAAGAATAGTAAGCTAAGCTCAGTGTGATTTTCTTGATGAACGTAATTATTAATTTTTGAATAGTTTCGTAAATTTTATAATGAAAATATTATTTATATTTGTAATTTTATTTACATAATCACATGTGCCAGCTATTAAAAATAGTAAAAATTTTAAAAATTAAAATGCAATGAAAGTCTAAAAGTACTTTATAACTCTATTCTAAAGCCTCTATACGATATATCATCTGTATGATATAATTTGTTTTGAAAAATAATTATTAAAATTTAAATTTTATAAATTAAATTATATTACGTGAATAATATAAGATGTAGATATTTTAAAATAACATTTTTGAAATGACTAATATACCTTACAATTTGCGAAAAATAAAGGGTAATGTTTGGAATTCCGGTGGAGGATGCCGTTCATTTTCCCGATTGCCTATCATTTTACTTGCATAAAATTATCCTCCACAGCACCACTGGTTTTTCGACGTTGAATTGGTGACAGAGTCACAGAGTCCATGTGATATGGAATATATTCCAATGCCTCGAAGATTTGCACTTGCTCGGGGGATTACAATGTCCGAAAACTGAGAACCTCTAATAAATAAATAATTATATTATTGGCCCAAATTTCTTCTCACCACGTTGCCACTTGCCTGCACGTTTCAAAGGTTGCCAATGGCACTAATCTCAAAAATATTAGTTTCATAACGTGCCCTTATCATTAGTTCGCACTCAATTTTGTTAGTCAAATTAATGTAATTTTAATTTTAAAAATTGGGTTTTCCATCTTGTGGATTCTTCAAATCATTTCAGCATTGATCATTTTTTTTTTTTTATGGAAACATACTCATTTCATTAATGAACCGGAGTTACAACTGTAACTTATCAATACATAGAAAAATTTAGATTATAAGCCAAACTACGCATCAACACTGAAGTTTCTCTACACACAAATTTATTTGTGACGGATATTGTCTTAAACAAACTCTCTCATAATAGAGAAAACACTCCGTAAAACAAAACTTAAAGGCCCCTTCTGTCATTCCTAGGAGGAGGAATATGGGACACTGCTATGGACACTAAATCCAATAGCCTATTTATAATGTATTAATAACTAAAATAACAAAAAACTATAACTAAAACACATTAACAACTACCAACTACAGAACCACAAGCACCGGTGTGACCCCGAACGTCACGCCTACCGCAAGCATCGGCATCTCGAACCCTAACGACACGAGCACCCAACTCACACACGGACAAAAGCAGCCTCCACTGTGCAGGCAACACCTACACGTGAGCACTGGACGTACGGTAACTAGTCGTAGCATCACCCACCACTCTCAATCAGCTCTTGCCCCAGATTAAGTCCGATCCGAAGGATCAATACCTCACTCAGGTCAACAAAACAACAAATACGAAAAAAACATACAGCAACGAAAACACTGGAACGAAACAACAAAAAAATAGAAAATCAAAAGTGGATGAACAGTGCACGATTTGTTAGCAGAGGCATGCAGGGCACTGGTCACTTGAGAAGGAAAGCCGACGGTCAATCTTGAAAGCCCCGGAGTCAGGGAGTCCAGAGAAGCTGAGTGTGGCGTCTGCAGAGGGCTCCTTGGTAGTGCGTGATGGCCAAGTGCCAACGAGCTCCGAAACTTCATCCTGCGCGTGCAGACTATGCTCCACTCCGATGGATGCCATATTTGGTGGTCTTGAAGATCGGTGGCTGGGCATCATCCTGGTGGGGCGTGTGTAGACGAGTGAAGGCTGGAAAGACCCAAACGACGATCCTCTCTTATTTGGCCCAAAAAAAAAAAAAAGCATTACACAGAAAATAAAATGGATAGAGGAGAAGGGAGGGGGATGGAAAGAAGAAAGAGGGGGAGGAGCTGAATCTCCCACCCCTTTCGTTCGATCTGAAGCTTGAGAAAGTTTAGAGAGAAGGGCAATGATTTTTCCTAGAGAGAGAGAGAGAACCGCTCCTAAAGAGAGAGAACCTCTCAATTAGACCGTCAGAATAATGTCTTTGAAGCAAAAAGAAATTAATAAGCACAAACATTTTAAAGATAAGACGAAATGTGGTGTTTTGTTGTTGGGTAAAGAGCCTGACGATGATTTGTGATATCAAGATTGCCAGCGGGTCGGCAACATCTTGATATTATTGTCTGGTCTATGTGGATAATTATGAATCGAATACGTTGTAAATAAATTAATAGCAAAATAAGTAAAATTTTAGTAAAAAAAAATTAATTACTAATTCTACCAGAGGTTTAAACCGATAAAGGTTATTTCATTAATAATAATAATATCTACATGTCATTGTTATCTCCCAAATAATCTTATACAACACCATTTGTTCATCACTTATGTCCAGGTACGATAAACAGAACATAGTGTGTCGCTTGACTAAATAGTACATCTTAATATAATATAAACAACAAATAATGGAGATAGGCCTCCGTTTCTATGACTCAGGCAGAATCGATCATTCTTGTAACACCCTGTATTTTAGTGTATTTTCACTGAAGAATTATTTTTAATAATTCAAAAATTTATTTTCTTATTTTATAATTATCGAATATTTTAAATGAGTTATTTTATGATCTTTAAATTGTGAAAAATTAAATTGTTATGTTTTCTTAATATTTATTTATTGTTGTACTTTTAAATTGTTCTTCTTTTTAAATTAATTGATTGTGAGATTTAATTATTTTATTTTCATTGTATCATTACGTTTAATTTATTTTAATTGATTTGCTGTTTTAAAATCATTTCGTTGGATCATTTTTGTGACCCAGGAGGTGAGGATTGGACCTCATTTCTTTTCCCCACTTTTCTTTTTTTCTTTCCTTTTTCTTCTTTCTTCCGCAACTCCTTCCCCACGCGCTGCGTCCTCCCTCTCTCTCTCTCCCCGTGCACTTCTCCTTCCACCCAACCCACCGTCATCGTGCCGCCATGCGTGACACCGCCCCTCCCATCTGCTTCCCCACCGGCCGGCGACCACCCCCCTCCATTTCCAGCTCCTCCATCGCCGCCGATAGCCCCCACGCACCACTCCAAGCCGCGGCACATCTTGAGCTCCAGCGCCGCCATCGTGCCACTTCCGGCCACCATCTCTTCACCACTTTATCCTCGACCTCCGAGCAACCCAATGGACCCAACCCCAGCTCCGATCCGCCACCGGTGAAGCACATTCAACTCCATCTCCGTTTCAGACTTTTTGGCCTTAAAATCACCCTTTGCGCCGCCACCCACGGCAAACCACCACCACCATTGGCTTCACCGACCTCTCTAGGCTCTACCCTATCAATTTCGGGTCTTAGTTTGTCTCCGTTGAAAAGTGGGTATTTGAGACCCATGGCCACAGTGTATTTTATACTGTTACGTTGCTGAGTTACCACTTCTTGCACCTCCGTGATCCTTCGAAAATTATATTATAGCGCTGTAAGTATTTTTCCAAAGAACTATTGTGATTTAAATATATTTTTGCACTAACTCATATTATTGTGAACTGGTTAGACATGCCGGACTGAGTCCGAGGAGTTCGGGGGTTGGATAGATTATGGACGGAGTTGTGTGTTTGGTTGGTATTGTGAATTGTTTGTTGTTGTGGTGTTGTTCATGTACATGGCATATTGTACGCATGATCATGTTTGTAAAGGAAACTGAGTTTTCGTGTACATGCATTCATGTTCATGTGTTTCATGAAAACTGGGTTTTCATGTGTTAAAAGATTTTTGGGTGCGTGTGTATCACTACCCCAAGCCGAGATGGGGTATTATCTCGGTGGAGCTCCTCTGGTCACTCGGGAGTGGAATATACTGAGTGACGTCCCCTGGGTTGTCGCTGGGCGACAACGGGATCGGACGAGATGGTCTCGTGCTGACTCCGTGGCCCCTCTGCTGGTGGGGGCTAGAGGATGCTTGGCCACGTACGCGCTGGGCGCGGAACTGGGCATCGCTCATTGCGTAGTGGGTGCTTGGCCACGAACGCGCTGGGCGCGGAACTGAGCATCGCTACGAAGCCAGGACGTGCGGATGATCCCTAGGGGAGATCATGGTGCATTGTTTAATGGAATAATGAGCTGTTTTCTGGGAAAATAGCGTGTGTGATTAAAAGGTTTTTATGTGATTCATTTTCTGGGAAAATAAGATTTTATTGATTTGGGTCATTTTCTGGGAAAATGACATAGTATTATTTTTGGGCCAAAATGAGATTTTGGCGTGTGTGGAAAATATCTATTTTTGGGGAAAATAGTATTTTTGGATTTAATGCATATCTCATCATATACATGCATGTTGGTAGCATTAATGTATTTTTATCTCGTGGTTATTTGGGTTATACTTACCTACGGTACCGTTCTATGGTAACGCAGATTTTGATGCAGAGGAGGATGAGGGTGAGCCTGAGGAGTCGGCTCCGCCCGAGGAGTGATTGGATCACTAGCATTTTGGCTTGGGACTTGTAAATATTTATTTTGGATGACTATATAATTTTTAAACATTTTTACTGATTGTTTAAATTGTATTAACAATTCTGGTACTTAGCTGTATTAATTATCCGCTGCATTGTTGTTGTACACTGTTGCATGTACACACACTTGGCACTAACGTTGGGATGTGTGACCCTGTTGTCATCATCCCGGCGTCTCGATTCCCATGTCTCCTTACATGGGGGTCGTGGGCGCCACAATTCTTCCTCCAGAAACTCTTCTTGGGCTATGTCTGTATCAAGGTCTACAGTTTCGAGAAATGAAACTATAGGCATGTTAAACATCTATAACAATACTACTAATGAGAGACAATGCAAATAAATATGCATGCACTGTTTTATGTAAATGGACTGGGAACACATATCTTTATGCATAGCGATGAATCACCCTTCAAGCATAAACATATGTATTCATAGTTATGACGAGGAACCACCATCTAGATAAAACTCAAGTATATAAACATGACAAGAAATCAACTTTTGAGCAAATCTCAAGCATACATAAATATCATCAAGGTGAGGAACTACCATCTTATCAAAGCACATAAAACTCATCATATCATTGTATAAATACCAAGTAAGGAATCATTCCCCCATTAGACTTGGCGAATCACTATACTCAGTCAATGTGCAAACTGATCCACCAATTTCAAATCATTTGACACGGAGAATCGCTTAACCCCGGTTAACACACCAAAAGACAACACACATGATCAACCTAGAGAATCTCTCTACCCGCTCAACCGAATCAAAGACAACATACATGATCAACTTAGAAAATCTCGCTACCTGTTTATCAAGTGAGGTTGTTCCAACCCGATCGTCAAGGGGACTCTCTCTAATTGTATGAAACTTGTGACGTGCTGTTGGAATAGCACAGGGACTCTTCGACACACAATAATACTCATGCACTCATAAATCACAATCACAACCAACCCATACCATTCAAACTCATAATCTCAAATTCAAAGTGTAAAGATAATCCATAAACATAATAGAGAAGATATATATTATTTTCATGTGGGAAAAAGGGAGAGTTACAGTAATGCAAAGTCTAATCTTACAATCATATTCACAAAAATATACCTCGCATTCCCAGTGCATTCTTAGGAGCTAACCTACATGAACAATATTAAAATACTACAATGGCACTGGCGCTACAATTTCCGTCGTACCCTTGAAGTCACTTGATTTCTTTGAAGATTCCAACTCCAAAAAAGATCCAACACTTTGGGTGGGACCACCAGGTGTCATTCTGATTATTGATCTTGGTCGTCCATTCGTCCTCTGGACTTATGGGCCCCCCGCATATGACACATGTTCCCTCTGAGCATCTCCACATAATCCTGAATAGCCCTCACATCCATACCGGTCTTATCCTTGACCGATATTCATCTTTTGACCGTTGCTTGCCCTTACCCATAACATGCCTTTTGTTGCGGACTGTCCTTTTCCAGAGCTACCAGCCTTTTTAGCTCTTCGTTCTCACTCGAGTACAGTCAGCATAATTCTTGCTCATCGGACACAGCGTAAAAAGTCTTTTATCACTCGGTACTAGGATGTGTCTGCCAGGCTTTCTACATAGTGCTACTCGCCCGACTTTGGACTAGTTGCATTTTGCTTAACCTGTTGCCTCATCTTCCACCATACCTTGCCCGTGGGAAAATGTCTCTTCCCTTGCTTTTGCCCAGTCCGCACACAAAACATTTTCATTAAAACATTTTACTTCCAATTTTTGTAACAAAAAAAAATAAAAAAGATTTCCACGAAATTCAAAAATAAAAAACTCACATAAATTTTCTTCATAGAACATATTTTTAATAGGCCCACTACTTTTCATGCCCCAATAAAAAAAAATTATAACAAATACTTTATCAGCCCAAACATACTTTTACAAACCCATAAACCAACATTTAAAAGTTTCATTAGTTTGTTCTTATATATATATATATATATATATATATATATATATAGAGTTTCATTAGTTTGCTAGAAAATCTTACGTCTAAACATCCCCTAGTGATCATGCATTGCCTTCATTATTTTTTAACCCAATGTAGAACTTTAACACAATTAATCCAAGGTGCAAAAGTTCTAGAGCATGAGCATTTATCATGCATGCTTGAGTTAAGAAAATGAAACAAAATAATGGAGTTTCTCATATGGGCCAAACCATGTAACTAGAAGTTCTAAAGCTTGAATCTACATGCATGTGCTCATTGTGTTTAAACCATGAGTTTAAGTAAGGAATTGAAGAGACGATGAACGTGAAAGACTTAAATCAAACATTCATGTAGTTTTATGTAATAACTTTTGGATGAAAACGGATATGGGAATATGAATCGTCGATGCTTACGTGATATTGTTTTAATCGAAACATGTATGAACCTTCATTAGCCATAAATGGATATGGCTCATGAAGGTTAAAATGGTGTTTTGAATGGAGAAATATAGATGAGCATGCATGTCTAAATCTTGATGTTAAAATGAAAATTTGAAGACATGAGATCAGATTTGGTTGTTTGGCCAGTAAGTTATAAATGGGTCAAGGTTGTCCAACCAACATGCATTAAATTAGGATATATTATGTATTTAAAGAAGAACATTTTAAGTAGGAGGATAGATTGACAAACTAAAATGAAAAGAGGAGGAGTCTTCCTCTCTTGTTCTCTCTCAAGGAGTACAAGGAGGAGTGTTATAGTCCGGTAGTGTGGTTGCGGAGGTGAATTACAAAATGGAAGGTCTTGAAGAGAAGTGGGAGAATCTGAGATTAACAGAGGAAGAGAATGAAACTATAGAGCTAGAAGTAGAGGTTCCAGAGGAAGCAAGACGAAAAGGTGAGAGGAGTGTGGTGGGGAAAGTGTGGTCGGAGAGAGTGATAAGAAGGGAGGTGTTTTGCTCGACAATGGGAAAAATTTGGAAGATCAACAAGGCTGCATCTTTTATGGAGTATCAAAATAATGTTTTTATTATTATGTTCGAAATAGAGGCGGATAAACAAAAAGTAATGGCTGGACGTCCGTGGTTGTTTGATAATTGTTTAATGGTGATTAAGCATTTTGATGTTTATACTCAGCCACAACGGATGGCCTTTGATCATGAAGAATTTTGGTTACAACTTCATTAGTTGCCAATGGCGCTTATGAATAAGGAATGCAGTACATATATTGGCAACTCGGTGGGAAAAGTCATCAACATACATGTTCTAGAGGATGGAGTGGGATGGGGAGAATTTCTTTGGATTAAACTGGAGATATGCTTAACGAAGAAAATTGCTCGAGGAAGGATGATTAATGTACGAGGCAACCGAGAGTATATTCCTATCCCATACGAAAAGTTATCCAAGATATGTTTCAAATGTGGCCAAATTGTGCATATTTCGGGTAATTGCTTAGGTGAAGGTGCAAGTCCTCTGAGACAAAAGAAAAAACTGTCCAGTTTGGGCCATGGTTACGTGCTGATGCATTACAAAGGAGGAGATCTTATGTACATGCAGAGGGGAGTTTTTTTAGGACTGAAAATAATTCTTCAAGTTTGTACTAGAGAACGACATATCCATTACAGTCGCACGACGCTGGGAAGGTACCGTTGGATCATGGGGTGGTGGAAAGACGAAGATTGGAAGCGGTGAACAAAACGAAAATTTGAAATTTAATTTGGATTGTAACGAGCTTGTGGAAGATAATGGTGATAGCAAGAATCAAGGGGGAACGGTTTCATTAAAGGTCATGGAGGATACGTAGGCTAACGGTCAAGAGAAAGGGAGTGATAAGGGGGAAGGGAATTACGCTGTTTTGAAAGAGGATAAAGAGAAATGGGCTGACGTGGAAATGGGCTTAAATGAAGAAGACCCAGAATGTGGTTTGTGTGGTGTTGATGGGCCAGTTAGTGTTTGTGTTATAGAAGATGCGAGAGACACAATTGAAGCTGCTGTGTCCGTAGAGAAAGATAAGGTAGCTGAAGAAATTGAAAATGAAGATGGTAAATAGACTCGAAGTTGGAAAAGAAGGGCTCGGGGGATGGGTACTCGACCTATTGAAGGGTACCAGGGAAATAATACCAAAAGATCGTGTGTGGATATTGGATTCTCTATTGAGAAGCAAAAGAATTCAACGCGCATTAGAACTGCTCGTGAAAATGCCTCTGAGGAGCTTAAAACAGATTTGGTGGTGGCTTCTAGTCAGCCCCACCAAGCTAAATGATTCTCCTGAGCTGGAACTGCCGAGGGCTTGGGAACCCTCGGACAGTTCAAGACCTTTGCTTGCTAGTGAAGGAAAAGAAACCCAACTTTGTTTTCTTAATGGAAATAAAGTTAAGTGCAAACAAATTCAGTAGACTCAAGTGGAGACTGTGGTATGATGGTTGCCTTGTAGTGGATGCACAAGGTAGAAGTGGTGGCTTGTCATTGTTCTGGAGATTTGAAACTCAAGTTAAAGTACTTAATTATTCTGAACGACATATAAGTGCATGGATAAAAGATGTGGATTCTTCATCGAGGTGGTTACTAACAAGATTTTATGGTGAACCAGATGCAGCAAGGAGAACTGAAGCATGGGAATTTCTGGAATCTCTTAAACCAGATTTTCAACATGCTTGGTGTATCCTTGGGGATTTTAATGAAATTTTGTTTAGTAATGAGAAGAGGGGAGGGAAGCCTAGGAGGGAAGTGCAGATGGTGAGATTTAGAGAAGCTTTAGAGAGGTGTCACTTGCATGATCTTGGCTTTAAGGGGGATATGTTTACTTTGAGCAATAAACATGGGGATGGAACATATACAAAAGAGAGATTAGATAGAGTGGCTGCTACTCCTATTTGGACAAACATGTTCCAAGATTATGAGATTGAAGTGTTAGTGGCAAGGAGCTCGGACCATAAGCCTTTACTAATGAGGTTTTGTGGTAGAGAAGAGGAAACTAGAAGAGGTAGGAATCTATTCAAATATGAGGTAAGATGGGAGTTAGAAGAGGAGTGTGGCAGTGTGGTCAAGAATAGCTGGAAAGTGAGAGGGTTACTATGGATCCTATGCATAATGTCATGAGTCTTCTTGAGAAGCGTGGTAGAAATTTAAGGAGATGGAGTAGGGGACTGGATCAGAACAAGGGGAAGGATTTAAAGATGCTATCTGATCGACTGAAGTTAATACAAGAATGTGAGGATGAGCATAACATTCATGAGGTGAAGTCGATTCAATTAAGGTTAGGTTTTCTGCTGGAAAAAGAACATATTACATGGAAACAAAAAGCAAAAAGGCATTGGTACAAAGAGGGGGATAGGAATACTCGTTACTTTCCTGCATGTGCTACTGAGAGGAAAAAAAAAAAGAATACTATCAAAAGTGTGAAAGGTGAAGATGATATGGTGTTGAATGATGTAGCAGAAATTGCAGGAGCATTTTAGTTGAGATGAGTCAACATTTGGACTCGGTTTTCACCAGAACAGAAGTGGATGCTACAATCAAACAGATGGGGCCTCTTAAATCCCCAGGACTAGATGGCTTCAGTGCAGGTTTTTTTCAGACACATTGGGATGCTGATGGAGATGAAGTTAGCAAAGCTACTCTTAGCTTCCTAAATGGAGAGGGTACTCTTTCTTCTTTAAATCACACATTTATTGCTTTAATTCCTAAAGTAAAAAATGTTGTGAATGTTAGTGATTTTCGCCCTATTAGCTTTTGTAATGTGATGTATAAGATTATTGCAAAAGTCATGGCTAATAGGTTAAAGAGAGTGTTACCTTTAATAATTTCTTGTAACCAAAGTGCTTTTCTACTGGAGAGATTGATCACTGATAATGTTATGATAGCTTATGCAATTTTACACTCAATGAAGACTTGCAAGAAAGGAAAGGTGGGAAGTGGGCTCAAATGGTAATGGAGTGTGTCAGTTCAGTTAGCTATGTAGTCTTGATTAATGGTATTCTTGGGGGGTTTTTTGTCCAAAAAGGGGGATATAAAAGGTGTTTCAGTGAGAAGAGGTGGTATATGTATCAATCATTTAATGTTTGCGGATGATTGTATTCTATTCTGTAGAGCAAAGGTTTCAGAGGGGAAGAAGATTCATGTAGTGTTAAAACTATATGAGGCAGGATCAGGTCAGATGCTAAATAAACAAAAATCTTCTTTCTTTTTCAGTTCTAATACTAGAGCTAATGAGAAAAGTGATATCATTCAAGAAACAGGAGGTGGTGTGTGTGGGAGCTATGAAAGGTACTTGGGGTTACCAGCTTTGGTGGGGAGGTCAAAATTTAATAGTTTTAGAGGCATAAAGGAGCTTATATGGCAGAAATTTCACAGCTGGAAAAACTCTTTTCTCTCTCAAGCAGGAAATGAAGTACTTATCAAAAGTGTATTACAAGCTATACATACGTACACGATGAGTGTATTTCGACTACCAAAGAAGTTATGTCATGAGATTTCAAACATTATTGCTAAATTTTGGTGGGGTAGTAGGGAGGGGGAGAAGAAGATTCATTGGAAGAGGTGGGATACAATGGGCAAATCTAAGAGTGAGGGAGGTATGGGGTGTAGGGATTTAGAGAGTTTTAATGAGGATTTGCTTACCAAGCAATGCTGGAGAATGATGCAGTTTCCATCTTCTTTGGTGGCTAAGATTTTTCAAGAAAAGTATTTTAAGAAGAAATCTTTAATGGAGGCTAAATTAGGGAGGGGAGCTTCTCTAATCTAGAGGAGTTTGTTCTCAACAATTGATTTGTTGAAAAAATGGCTAAGATGGAGGGTGGGTAATGGTCAAAATATTAAGATATGGGGGAAAAAGTGGCTTCACTCTCCAGAAACTTTCTGTGTGTAGTCACAAGTCAGTAGGCTGGATCGAGATGCAAGAGTGAATGAGTTGATTAATGAGGAGAATCATAGATGGAATGAGCAGTTAGTTGTTGAAGTGTTTAATAAGGAAGAGGCAGAGCAGATTTGTAATATTCCTATTAGTTTCCTAGGAGGACCCGACAAGAGTTATTGGGGATATACAGGTGATGGGAATTTCAGTGTAAGGAGTGCTTATTATTCTGCTCTAAATGAGAAACATATGAAGCAAGGAGAGTCTTCTATGAAGAGTGGTTTGGAAAAGTGTTGGAAGGAATTATGGAAATTGGAGGTACCAAGAAATGTGAAGAACTTCTTGTGGAAGGCTTGTCAATGTGTTTTGCCGACAAGACTGAATCTGTATAAGAAACAGGTGGTAGACAATCCTATATGTATGGTAAGCAAGCAAGAGGCTGAATCATAGGTACATGTGCTATGGAGGTGTGTGGTAGCAAATGACATATGGAATGATGTAGCAAGTCCAGTGCAGAAATGGAATGTAAATGAAATGGATTGTCTAGAGCTTTGGATAAGGTGTACAGAGACACTAAATGAGGTTACTCTCAGTTGGGTTGCTGTTATGTTGAGGAAAATATGGTTAAGAAGAAACAATTTTTTTTTAAAGGTAGAATGATTGAGCCAAAAAGACTTGTACTGGGAACTAATGAGTTAATAGAAGAGTATAAGACTGCATAGGTGAGAAGGCAAGAACGTCAGCAAGGAGGGACTTGTACAAACAGCACTAGGAAATGGAAAACACCATCAGAAGGTTACATTAAGGCCAATTGGGATGCTGCGCTACATGAAGATGTTAAGGAAACGGGGATTGGAGTCATAGTTCGGAACTATGAAGGAGAAGTTTTGGTTTCACTCATTGCTAAATGGAGTTTTAACTCTAAATCTGTGCTAGCCGAATGCTTGGCATTATATAGAGCAATGGTTTTGTGCCATGAACTTAACCTTTGCAATGCAATATTTGAAGGTGATCCACAAACTGTTGTGAAGGCAATAAATAGTAAAGAAGAGAATTGGCTTTGGTTTGGACGAGTTGTGGATGATATCAAAGAATTACTAAAGAGAAGACAAGATTGGAAGGTTGCATGGGTACCAAGAGAAGGAAATGGTGTTGCACAATTAGCTAAGTTCAGTTTTAATTATAGCAATGAGATTGTAATGATTGAGGAGAGTCCTGAGTTTATCTTAAGTAATGTCTTGTTTGAAAAACTTTGTAATTGATCTGTTATCATCAATGAGAAGTTCATTTAAAAAAAAATGAAAATAAAGTGTAAAAAGATACCTGAGGGATTGGTCTAAAAATATATATAAAAAAATAAGGAGTGTAGGAAATAAATAAACTAAGAAAAGAACATCACATATGAGTTTCCAATATCAGGTCTAAAATGTAAATTTTGAGAAATTAGTGGTCAAAATGCAAATACCAAAAACTTTAGGGTCAAACTATAATATCAAAAACTTTAGGACATAATATAAAATCAAAAGGTTTAGGGGTTATAATGTAATTATAAAAAATATAACACGCATATATTCACTCTAAGTCCATCTTTTAAGTATGATTAGATGAAAATTGTGCTAAAAAATACAGAGTGAGGCAATACATCGAGCACTAGCAAGGAAAACCCAAGTCCATCTTTAAGTATGAATAAGCTCTTTTATAAATGTTACCTGATGTTTTATTACATATATAAACCCGATTGCATATGGTTCTTTTCTTAAACAAATGAGTTTTATGTGTTTGATAAGAGGGTGTTTCCTCACCTTAGTGATAATTAAGTATAATTGAGATTTGCTTAGAGGGTGATTCCTCACCACACATAAATATGTGTTCACAGATCATTTACATGAAACAGTGCTTCCATCTTCACTTGCATTGTCTCTCATTCATAGTATTGTTATAGATGTTTAACCTACCTATGGTTTCATTTATCGGAACCCTAGGCCTTGACGTAGGTGTAGTCCAAGATGAGATTCCCAAGGAGGAATGACCGACCCTGCCTGAGTCATAGAAACGGAGGCCTATCTCTACTAGTAGTTAATTGTACTTGTGAAAATGTACTATTTAGTCAGGCGACAAATCATTTTTGGTATGTTGTACCTGGATGAGAGATATGAATAGTTGGTGTTGTATAACATTATTTGGGAAGTGACAATGACTTATTCTGATGCCCCCAACTCCTGCTTGAGATTTACAGTAATTGAAGCATTGGGACATGCAACACTGAGTTACATACCCCCCCGTTCATAACAGTTAACATGTAGTGCACCTAACATGTTTCTAGAAGTATGAATAAACCGCAACAGAAAAATAACAAGGACTTGAGCAATAAACATGGTACCAAATCAAAAGTCTATTATACCCCAAAAGATTATGTTCTTAACATTCATACATCAAAGTAGGATCCTAAATTATTGACCTGTCATAACCTTAAAAGTTTAGCATATTGTCTCATTCTACATAGTTAAAAACATTATCCTTCTCCTCCTGATTCTCTACTAGCAACTTCAAAATAATTTCCATAAAATGATCGATCAACTTGAGACAATTCTTGAAGGTGAGTATTTCTTCCACTTCCAACGACCAGTAGGGCTTACGCTTCCCCATCTAGTTCACCTTCTTCTGAACCTGTTACAACTTCTACCATTCCAGGAGAATGCTAGTGAAATTAACACAATGAGATTCTGAAAAATCTCAGTAAGTTATGCCACGAACATACGTAGAGATAACATAAGTATGTGTAAGGTAAATATGAACACGAATACATGAGCATGAACGCATTTTCATAAACCATATTTTTCTCCTATCTAGATTCATTGTAAAAAAACATATGAACTTGTAATAATATAACTTAACACAAAACTTTCACTTCTTGTTCATTCATGTCATCTTATATTATTCAATATAAACACTTATGGATACCTCACGGTTTCCCCTAAGAATCATGTGCACTTGCTAGTTATCACACCACATCATAGGCCTTTTGATTAGTTGTGAATACGTCATAGGAGAGACACTCAGGTAGATCAGGACGCCTTCACCATGAATTGCCTTAAACTCTTGGAAAATCTTATTGCCTTCACCAAAAGTCCATATCAAGTATGGCAGTTCATAATGCCTTCACCGTACACATATCATTTTGCACTCACTAGTGTTAAGCGCTACGATTTCGCTCTGAAAACCTTTTGGTCTCATTCGATGTATGTTGATGGTGCTTTGTCAACTTGGGGCGTACCGCTCTATCTTTATCATTTTAGAGTGGACATAGGAGTTCCACTAGGATATTCTCCTATCCTAGCATTGGGGTCATGTCAAAACTTTACTTTAATGCACAACCCATAAAACTTTGCATGAACATGTGGCGCCCCCAGCCCCAGCTTGGGATTGGACAGTGACTGAAATGCCAAAACATGTAATACATTGCTACACACCCCTCGTATATGGCAGATAAAATGCAAGGCACCTAAGTACACTAGCAGTATGCAATAAAAATTACAGCGAAAAATAATAAAAGTCGGATAATCTAAGCAATGCGATTTGCAATTGCGAAGCACATGACACCGTTGCTAACAAAATACCCCAACATTGTCAATTTCCCATAAACATGCATCATATAAAGGTTTAGTATCCGACACCGTTACTAACAAAATACCCCAACATTGTCAATTTCCCATAAACATGCATCATATAAAGGTTTAGTATCCCAAAAGCATAGAGTAATTTTAAACTCCCAAAACACTGGACCTTCAAAATATTGTTCCCCAAAAGTTGAGACTTGAGTCATAAGTTTTACCAAAAAATATCTTAGGTCCCCTTCCTTTTCCTTTTTTTTTTTTTTTTTTTTTTTTATTTTCCCAAGAGGGCTTGGGCTTCACGCGCTTCACTAAGGTCCTATCCTTATCCTAATTGTTGCGCCGTTTGAATTCCTCAATAAACTAGAGTATTCATGTAATCTTCTGGTCGATGGCCTCGAGTTGCTTTAGCATAGAGGGCTCAAGCCGACTCATATCCATCTTAAGCACGGTCCTCTCCAGAGGAGGTGCTGTTTTCTTTTGCTTGGCCATGGATGTCATCTTCTAATCCTGTAACCACTTTTACCATTCCGGTTGGGGAATGGTAGTGGAAACTATCACAATGAGATTTCAAGAAATTTCAACAAGTAAACACACAACATACAATAGTTAACACAAGCATACAAAAGGTATATTGTGAAATGCCTACATGGACATGTGATTGACCGGAACTTGACTTATGCATTTAACCATTTTTCAAAGGACTTATAACAGAGATATTGAAATTTTCAGAAAACATCTTTAACTTTCCTTTCTATGTTGAACTTTATCAGAACTTACCTTATCAGAATATATCACAAGATTTTCATCGAGTGATCCTTTTCATATCATGAGATTTTTATCAAATGATCCATAACATATGAGCTTTTATTCTTGCTCAGATAGTGGACACATCAGGTTCTCCTTTGCACTGCATGTTCATGCTAGTTACTGCATGTGACGCCCCCAGATTCCGCTTGGGATCGAATGGACATCTGAAGCATTGGGATATGCAACACAAGGTTACCTACCCCCGTTCATGACATATAAGATGCAATATTCCTAACATGTTTCTAGCATTCCGCAATATTCGCAACGGATAATTTTTTTTTGAGCAATACTATGCACCAAACTTATAATATCCCAAATAGTTAAAACATAACCCATGCATACTTAATGAAATAAACATCCACGATTACAACACTGTTTTAAAAGACTATAATCTCAAAACAATGGAGACCTGGTTCCATAATTACATTATCAAAATATATTATTGAGCTAGTTCGTTGAGTAACTCCCGTAACTTGACTAACAATGCCAAAATACAATCCAAAGACCTAACTATGGAGGCTGCAAGCTCCGCGTTGCGTCTACGGTATCTAGTCAACCTCCTCTAGTCTGCTGGTGTTTATTCCCTACTCTAATCCTGACACATTGCCTACCATTCGAGGGGAATGGTGGTTGGGATTACCAAAGTGAGATATGATTACAAAACTCAGCAAGTTAACAGGAAACTTCTACTTAAGTTAATGATGCATGCATGGTAGTAAAAGCATGAATGCATAATCAAAGTCGTAAGTAAGCATAACATAACTTGACATATAATATGGCATAAATGACATAACTTGAACTGGAACTGAAACTGAAACTTAGCTTGACGAAACATGACATGTTAGTAAACTTAAAACATAATATGAACTAGCAACATAGCATGAACGTGAACTTGAAACATAATATGGACTTGAAACATAGTGTAAACGTGAACATGCATAATTTGAACATAAACTTGAACATAACATGAACCTGAACATAACATAAGATAAATGTGAACTTGAAATATAGCATGAATATGACATAACATGAACGTGAACATAACCTGACATGAATGTGAACTTGAAACATGATATGGATTTGAAACATAGCATAAATGTGAGCATACATAACATGAATGTGAACTTAAACATAACATAACGTGAAACATGACTTGAACTTGGAATCTTATTCTATAGACTTAATTAATAAAAGTGACCATACGGGTGCTACACTGTGTCTATACCAGCCGTGAGTGCGTTAATATGTACTCCACAGTTGCTGTGGCCCCACATATGCTATGTGTCAAAATCGCTGTGTCTCACGTAGTGTATGCTCCACAGTTGTTGTGGCCCCATGAATTGTTTGTGCCACACTTGCTGTGGATACACGTAACATAAAGTGCAACTCTATCTGCGTTAGTGTCTAGCGCGCTCTGGTGACCAGCTAGTTAGGCCCCATTCGCAACTTGTTGACTGTACTTCGTCAACCTATTGAATTTCACATCTATTTAGACACTCCAGCATGAACAAATGAGTTCCACTAGGATATTATCCTATCCTAACGCTTATGGTCGTGATTAATATGAATAACGTAACTGGCATACATGATATTTTGTAACGTGATGTGACATGAACATGACATAAAAGACAGAAGTCTTGAGGTAGCGTAACGTGGCATGAAAGTAAGACGACATACATGACATACTTTGAGACATAAATATAACAGACAACATTCCACAACATGGCATACCTGTAATAGACAATATTTCATAACAGAGCGTAATATGTGACAGTGAATATCATGTGACATGACATACATGTAACAGATGAGATATGTAATGTGACATACTTGCAATAGATAATATAACATGAGACAAAGTATATTGTGTAACATATAAGATTTTCATGACAGAATAATTCGTGTAATAGATAAACATGTGATGACATGGCCTGGCATGACATATATAACAACATACGAACATAACTGTAGTTCTCTTACCCATCACACATACATAATAAACTCATAGTAAGCTAAGAGCTAATTTATCTCGATTGTCGCGTTTTACTAGAATAAAGGGCGAAACATGAGAAACTGTAAAAGGGTATTCTAAAAATTAAAAATTTAATTACTAACAACTATAAATGTGAAAAGAGACAACTTAGAGTAAAATTACCATTTTACCCTCTACATGTGAGAAAATGACCATTTTACCTCTAACTCAAGGATTTCACATTCTAACTCTAAAAATTACCAAAATTTTCATTCCTCATGTGAATTCTGTCCTAAACTCAAATATCAACTTAGAAAAATTTAAAACCATTCACAACTATGAAAAACTCACTATGGCCGAAACATTTATAGGTCATTTTTCTTAATTTTGGTTGCAATTTCTTCAATCTTCAAGACCCATGATTAAACAAAAATTTTGTAACAAAGATCTTCCTCCTAAGTTTAAAAACACACTTAAAATATCCATTAAGAAAAATCTAATCATCAACACCAAACTTTTTATAAGAAGACCCAAACTTTTTAACAAAAAATAAACCCTTAAATCACAAGTTTTGACCTTAATAAAACATCTCTAAGAATTTCAAAAAAATCAAATTTTACTTCTAACATATTCATAACATCATCCTAAGATCAACCATGCTTTAAATCATTAAAAAAAAGTCACCAAAAATCACAAATCAACACTTGGAGTTTTTGGTTTTACACTTAGTCCAAAAACATAAACTTTTCTCTCAACTAACTTTGATCAATCTCTTGATCCATGGCTTAAAGACATGTGATCTTCAAACTACAACATCACATGGTTTAAAAATGTGTCCTAAATAAGATCCAACTATCAATCTTAAAATCACATTGCAAAAACTCAATAAAACATGGATCTAATCCAAAAAATCAAATCTTAGGCCTAACCGAAATCTTCTTTCGTAGAAAAATACATCTTTCAAAATAATACTAAATATGTTCAAAATAACATCTTAACATGTATATAAGAGGTTTAGGATCATCACTAAAAATATCAAAGCCTTTGAAATAAGATTAAACCACGAAATATTCAAACTTTCACAATACAAAACTGTTTTTCCACTTCTAGTTTTCAAGTTTCTAGATCTAAGGGAATCTATCATCAAAAGCTTTATTCATGCAACAAAACCTCAATGAAAATTCATAAACACATGCTAACAACACTCTATAAAATTTTCGGACCAAGATATGTCCATTAGTCTGGTAAAAAATTCCAAAACATAACATACTCTCCTGTTTCACGCCCAGAATGATCTTTCCATGATTAAAAATATTTTTGACCGACCAAACGAGCATGGAATGAGTGTAATAAGATATTCATGGAAACTAAACTCAAAGACAAACAACTTTTATGAAAGATTCGTCGTGCGAAAATACATACAATAGGTCGAAAATCTCCACGCAAAAAGACTCAGAAATTTGTCCAAAGGAGCTCTTTTGAATTTCTCTTTAAGAACAGGGTAAAGAAGTGATGAAAGAGAGTGAAATATGTCTTGCACGACTTTAGACTTCTGAAAGGGGAAGTTATGGGCTTGAATGACCCTTGATTGGAAGTGACTATGTGACAAAAAGTGGAGAATAAAGAGGAGTAAGGACTACCTGCAGCAACTGTGAGATATGGAGGTTGATGAGGTGGATTTCTCCTTCACATCAAGGCACTATTGGGTGTAGCCAATGGCAGTGAATGGTCTACCATGTGAGGGAAGAAATTTCTTCAAGAAACTTTGCCAAGGTAGCCAAATTCGTGGGCCTTGGTGGGCCTCAGGTGGGCTTCAATTTGGGGTTTAAAGGGGGTTTAGTTAGGGTTTGAGATGCTATCAAGCCCAAATCTAATTTTTCTTGACCCAATCAAATTTTTAAGATTTAAAAGGTTGGATAATGATGTTATAACAAGGGTTTGATTAATAAATAGCATGTAGAAGTGATTTAATAAAGTGATTAAACACAATACTAGAAATCTGATTAAAAAGGGTTTAGAGACCAACTTTAGGGTTTGGGAAACCGTTTAGGATTTTGGTTTCAATCAAGCTTTTGGGTTTTCAATTAGATTCTAACCATTTAGGGTTTCGCTAGGATTGAAACCCTCTTTGGTCTGGCACAATTTTTTTTATCAGATGAAACAAAGTTTTGCTTAGGTGGCATGATCTCACACCTTGATTTCCTTCACAAATCTATCTAATGGTTTCTCATGGTGCCAAGTGTCTAATACTATTCACTATGTGTGGCTAAGATCTTGCCAAGTGTCTAAATAAAACTTCTCTAACCTAATTTAGACATTCCACATTGTGATTTTAAAAGCACTGCACTGGGTGCGCATAACAAACTTAGTACTGAAAAATCCTAAATATTCATATTAATCTATAGTGAAAATCGTTTACCAAAATTAGACCTCGAAATGTTCCTAAAAATAATTTCACAATTTCGAACAAGTGTTTCGTTCAGAATTATGAAAATGGACTATTGCTCCATAAAATCCTAAATAATCAACTGAGTCTAATGACGTATACCAAAACACATTCTGACACTTCTAACTACCTCAAATAATTAAACTCATATTTCTAGTACCATAGTGAGTGATAACACTAACTATGTTGACAAACTAAAACCTGTGCGATTGGTCGATTCGTAAAAACTTATGGGATTTTCACGAGTTTCCTAAAGTCAATAGAAATTCTACCAGTGAATTTCTAGCGGGCTATTACACTGCACCATCAACAGTCCGTACACCGTGATGAATACGTCATAAACAGAGTCATTTAATATTAACTCGACAGTACTTTATCGAATTATATGCCTTATGCACCCACTAGCATTAGGCGTTTCTTCGCTCCGGAATTCTTTAAAAAGAATCAATTCGAGACTTGTCGACGATTCTTTGTTGACTCAGAGGTTACTACTCCATTCTTAAGCACTCCAAAGTGGACAGAGGAGTTCCACTAGGACATTCCCCCGCTCTAGCACTTGGGCTCGTGATAAAAATTTTAGACTCTTTTATTTGAAAATACTTTTTGAAAACACTTCTCTCAAATGCATGTGACATGAGACTTAAAACATACATTCTTATACTTGACATATGACATATAGAATGTCGTGCATGAAATAACCAAGCATAACATGTACAATCCATGGCATGATAACATAGATCGCATTAACTATCAAAACATGTACATGGAACTATGAAAAAAGGCCTTGGCCGAAACATGTAAGTGCAAAAATATGAAGAATCATCACTTAAACATATTTCAAACTTCAAACATATTGTTTAGATTTCAAAATATAATGAAACAAAACATAAAATCACGGTGTTTGGCTAGGATCCGAAACCTCTAAGACATGGTATAACCGAATCATCAAATATCGCAAATTAACAATATTGTTTTCCTTAAAACCGAAACATGCAAAGGACATTCTTGCCATTTTCATCTTAAACTGAGTCATACAATTCATATCATATTCATATTCCAAGATCATATAATCATATTCAAGCAAGCAAACAAGAAATAGTAATCAAAACAATCATAACAATAAAAGGATTTACACAAACATATACAAGTATTAACTGAGAGCAAGTTGAGTGTATACTTACAAAAATTCCCGAAATGAAATATTAGCAATCTGTAATCCGAAATGTATTACATTAGAAAGAATGTCTAAAAACCTTATTTCATGTTCTTGAGTGTGTGAGGATTTCTAGGGCATCACTTGATTTTAAACCATTTGGCCTTTAGGGTTTTTAGGTCAAAACCACTTGATTTCACTCTTGTTTTTATACAAAACTCAAAGTAGGGTAAGAACACATGGTGGTGGTCGAATACATGGAGGATGAACACCTCCCACTATTCGGCTTCAAGGGTTTCTTGAAAACCCTAAATCGTTTTTCATGAAAGGTGTAGAAAACGTGTGTGTTTCACCACTCTCTAATTCCTTTGAGATTTGAATCTCATTTTGAGTTGGGAAAGTGACATGTGGGTGTAGGAACTAAGTGAAACCGAGTATTACCTTCTCTCTCTTTGAAGGTGGCAAAATCTCCTCTTGAAAAGAAGTCTTCTTTGTTTGGTTGGAAAGAAAATGCGAGAAAATGTAAGAATCTTCAAGTGAGTATGTGAGAGTTGTGTGGAAAGGGTGAGGGTTCATGAAAATTCTAAAAAATGGTAACAAAAAAGCTCATAGGCATGTACTCCCTCATTTTTATAACGGTCTCCTCACTTCCTGCTTTGGTTGCCTCCAAAACCTATGCATGAGTGACAAGTGGCAAGTGTTTCTTCTTCTTTTTTCTCTTTTGCAGAACAGACTCTTAGAATCCTACTTTGGATTGCATTGGGAAGGGACATGCATGGGTGACGGGTAGGGCTTCCTCTCCCTTGGCCAAAACCCTCATTTTTCCCTTTATGTCCTTCCTTTTTCTTAAGCAAGTGAATATTTCCTCTAGGGTACTTTTATAAAACGTCTCATGTCTCTTCCGTTTCTCAACAAACAACCTTTGGCATGAGTGACAAGTGGCATAGGCGTGTGCCTTGCCCATTGCCGCCCGCTCTTCTCCTTCCCTCTTTGTTGCTTCATCTTCCATTTGCTTCTTCCCAAGGTGACTCCTCATATGCCATTGGTTCAAATTGCAAAGTAAATGACAAGTGGCCAATGAAAATGTACTTATGAGTGTAGTGGCCGAAATTCTAAGGGTATATTAGTCCTTTGATGCAAATGTCTCTTCATCTATTATTCTAGAAGCTTATTACATAGTTGACACTTGGCAAGATCTGACAAATTTTGAAATCCCTTGTGTCCCTTTGGTTTCCCATGCATATCTCCTAGAAAAACCACATTTATCTTCCCTAGGCTCCCATTTCCAAGAATATCTACCTTAGAACTTGAAACTGGGCCAAAACAATAGGTCTAGGCATGTGGGAAAGGGTTGGCCAAAAATCCTTTACTCTCCCTAGGTCCATTTTCACTCTTGATTCTTCTAGAAGGCTTCTAGCATGCTTGACAAGTGGCAATTTCTTTAGGGTAGGCGTGCAAGCCATCTCTTGGTTTTTCTATACTTTTCTCTCTCCCCTTAGTCCACTATTAAGACTAGATTCATAGTGCAACACATGTATGACACATGACACTAGTGACTAGGGTTTGGGTCATGGGCTTAAGGCCATTGCGCTTAGGTTTCTAAATAGGGCCGAAATTACAAGACATTCTAGCGTTACTCCTTGTTTGGGCTCAAGTCGCTAAATCAAAGACTCTAAGGCATTTCCTTTAACTAAAAAAAAAAAAAAAAAAACTATGGCCCTTAAAATACTATGGCAACTAAGAATTAAATCTATGAACCATGCTTAGTCAAGCTCGGGTTATCACGAAACATAAGATAATAACATGCAGTGATCATAGCATGACTTGTGAATGATATGCAAAATGGTACATGGCAATATGTGGATAGTTTAAAACAATTGGAATACATCATATAAACATGGCATGTAATATTTGGAAACATATGATGTAGGCATGATTTGCAAACTATCCAAACATATCACATAGACACGATTTGCAACAATCAAAACATTTCACATATGCATGATTTGAACTAATAAGAGCATTTGATATGGACATAGCATGGAAAAATCCGAACATATATATACATAAACACAATCGAAACATATGCAACATTTATAGAAAAACATAAGTACATTATCCAAGAGTAAGTTAGAGGCTACCTTACAAATTTTCGATTTATCAATAAAGTATTGGGCGAACGAGCTGAAAAATATTTCTAAATATTAGAACTATTTCGTAAAATCCTCAAATCCATATAACTAATCCATGTACTTGGGGCAGGTTTGGGAGATGAGATGAGAATTTTGTGTTTTGTTTTGAAGTTTAAAATATTATGTTTTAATATTATTATTGTTTTGGGATTTGAAAAATGTGTATTGAGATTTGAAAAAAGTTGAATTGTTTATTACATTTTGTATGGGGATTTGAAAAATGTGTAATGATGAAATGAGATGAGATGGAAATTTTGTGTTTTGTCTTGTGCCCCAAACCTACCCTTAGTGGATCTTAGAATCCACTTTCTAAATGTTCATAGACCTACTCGGCCATGATAGCTAATAAACACAAATCTCTAAGTTGCAGAGATTATATACTCGGGTTACTTGAAAATGCATGGAGTTATAAATCCTAATGGGATCTGAAATCACATACTCAACTAAAGGTTGCTCCTCAAACATTTCTCACTTAGAATCATATTTGAGAAACTCCTAAAACATGAGACTAACACGAAGATGCACATGAATTCAATCCAAACAAATATAATATTTCAAGGGCCAAAACTTAGCACATGGGTGATTCTTAGGTCAATATCATAACATATAAGCATTCCTAAGTATCAATCTAAATTTGGGAATCCATATGGATTGAAGTACTTTTATAATCTTATGCCACAAAAATGGAAAAGAAGCTAGAAGGGTTAGGGTTTTCCTTATTGAGCTACAAATCTCCTTGAGTGCCTTGCTTCAAAAATCCCAATCCTTCAACTCCTAGGCAAGGGTGTGGTTGCTTTTGTGTTGTGTTTAGATTGAAAAACAATGGTTGGAACTCCTTGGAAGTGTTCATGAAAGTAGAGAAGAATAGGATATGGGGATTTCATAAAAATGAGCCTTTGGCTCCCTCTCTAGCATTTGTACTCATGGGCCATAAATGCTGGGGCTATAAATACCCCATCCGGATTCTCTCTCTTCATTCCCTTCATCATTGCTTGCTCCAGGATACGACGGGACAACTGAACCTATTTGTGCATGCATGGGTTCCAAGTGGCTACCTTCCTTGAGCTCATTTCTCTTCCTCATCATTTTTTGCTTCGGAAATTTAAAGGAGAACTGAACATTAGTGCATGGGAGCCAAATGGCGACTTGGACTGCCAATCTTAATGAGTCCCTCTCTGTCCCATCATTGCTTAGGTGCTTATATCCGATATTCTTTCATGATTTAAAGCCTATTTTTTAGATTTCTTATGATTTCAAGCTTTGGGAGACTTGGAGTCACATAAACCCACTTGTGTATGATGGATAAGTGGCATGCTGTGGTAGAAAACTAAAGAAAAATGGTTGGGCATATGGTTTCCTTTTCCCACAAGTTTTTGCATAATAATTACTCATTTAGAATATGTGTCATCCAATAAATACCCTGACAACATCCACTCAAAATGAAGGTAGATCCTATTGGTTCAAATGGGTGGCAAGTGCATGCTTTGGGGTTTCCCTAAATGGCTCATAAATGCACTGCAGTTTCCTAAAGAATTCCTTAATGGCTCCTCATTAAAGGTTCTGGTAAATACTTAAACATCAAGAAATAACAAATAACTGATAGAGTGTCATTGCTGGTATGTGGGGTGGCAACATTGAAGAGGATAGGTTGAGAATTTCGGCTAGCCCCTTTTATATTCCCTTGCAATCATCAATGATTCCCCTGACTAGTCATTATTACCCACCAAACAAAATAGAGTCATTAAACCTAAGGGTAGCATGGGCATTACAATCAACTACGCAGGGGGACAAATATGAAGATTCTTCATTGAAAAGGGTTCGCTTACCAAATGTCAAAGGAAAAGTGCTAATGGATCTAAGGTGACTTATTGCTAGGTTACAATATCCAATAGCTTTTGTTCAAATGGCCATAAATGATTAGAAATCCCAAAATGAAGTGGAACAGTGGTGCACTACAAGTTTACTTCAAATTGGGCCACTCAGTAGGTTGCTCTGAGCTTTCTTGAGACTAAATTCTACAACTAATCCAGCCCTAAATCAATAATAATAATAAAAAAATCTAAGTTCTAGCTTTGACTTGAGGTATCACACTTATGGATATTATTATTATTATTATTATCATTATTATTAGTATTATTATTATTAATGCATGAACCTTTTATCAGTTTAGAGCTTTGGTACAATTAATGCTTAGTCCCGGGCTAAACTTTTACTTGTTATGCTTCAACTTATTCCACTTACCTTGTATTTGATTCATGATTACGTGCTTAGATCATATAGTAATACCGGAGTGTTGCCGACTATCTAGCATCCCTGGCACTACGAATCCTTATTAGGCTCTTTACCGAGGAATGGAGCTCCATATATGGGATTGCAGTGGATAATATAACTTCTAGTTTTATGACTTTTAGTTGTAAAACATAAGAAAAAGCTTTACTATTAAAATGTTATTTACTATTTGGTAACTATATATCTAAACCACTTTTAAATATATTACATTTGTTTGGAAAAAATATAAAAATATATTTTTTGAAGTAGAAATGATATAAAAGTTCATTTGAGTTTTTAAAGATTATGATCATATCTTTCATAGAAATCAAATCTTATAATCAAATAATAACGTAAATAGTCTAATAGGATTTTTCAGTAAGTATAACGAAAAATCAAAGATGCATAAGTGAAAAATGAATACAATTACGCTCAATATTCACAGGGCAATGGGCAAAGCTATTATTATTTGAAAGTTGAATGAGTATTTTCACCTATTGACAGTCTTTCGTATAATTCAAACTACGTTCTGGATTATTCGAAAAAGCACGTTTGAGAAAAAGCTTTTTCTGAAATGTACTTTTTAGCTTTTAGATTAAAAAGTTCTTTAATATGTATACAAATGTTAGAACTTCATAGTGTAATACTTGAACCTATTACTTAAAAATTATATGTCAAACAAATTATTTAGATCAATTTATTTTCCTTGTATTTTTAAGTTATGAGTTTTTATTATTGTGATTTTTAAATATCGATTCTTTTATTCATAAAATGACTTTATGTCATCTTGGAATTTATTTTAAAAGCTCCAAATATATTACTTTTGTATTAAAGGGAAAGTATGACGAAATGTAACAACTCATTCCATCTTTAAGAAGGGGTTGTTACAAGTTTGGTTTTAGAGAAAAAAAGGTTAATGAGTTCTATAGCAATCCCAAGAGGGGTTTTTCTTACTATGCATCATGTTTTATGTTAGAATGATAGCAAGTTATGTGTTTTATTTTTTATGTGAACCTATTACTAATGTCACTATCACACATGCTTCAAAATGGCACCATCGAACAATAAAAAGTAGAGCAAATGTCCAGGGCAACCCTCTATGTGGCCCCTTGTTCCTCAATAAAGGATCTGGCAAGGACCCTTGGTGCCAAAGGTGCTAGTTGGTTGGCAACACCCAAGATTCTAATTGGGAATAAGCATACAATATTTATATGGAAGTGCATGTGTGAGTAAAACAACTTCTAAATCGTAGTGGAATAGTAAAGGTTTAATCAGAAACTAAAATATTATTTGTACCAAGGTCTAAACTATAAATATGTTTATTTATTAACTCCACAAATATCCACATGTCATTTCATTTCCCAAATAACATTACACAGTACCATTCGTTTCATTTCCTACATCTAGTGTGACTCCCTTAGATTCTACTTGGGATCGGACAGACTATGAAGCGTCAATGCATGCAACATGAGATTACCTGCTCCCGTTCATGAAAAATAAAGATGCAATGCACCTAGCATGCATCTATACATGAGATATAACATATCCCAAATTAGCATAAGCAAACATCATAACATATAATAACTAATGTCCAAAAGTTACAGTGTATGTCTAAAAGTTCTGTAATGTCAAAAGTACTGGAGGCATCGCTCCTTAAGTACATGCAAAAACTAATAGAACTATTAGGATAGCCTATCAAGTAACTCACGCAACTCGGCCAAGGCAGCCAAAAGCCTATTGATAAAGCTGAGCATTGAAGCGATGAGTTCCACGTTGTTGTGTTGCTGCCTAGTCGATCTCCTCTAGACGACCCTTTGTCGCGTCTCTTAATCCTGTCACATGATCTACCATTCTGAGGGGAATGGTAATTGAGACTACCAAGTGAGACATGACCTGAAATGAAATTGAACTTAAATTGAACATAAACATGGAATCTTGTTCCATAAATAAATTGGTTACCTAAACATTAAATATGAACGCTACACAGGTCCCCTTGAGCCATGTGCCCCTGCTCATACCGTATCATATCATAGGTATCTACACCAGCTATGAGTACGTTAACATACGCATCATACCATAGATATCTGCACCTGCTGTGAGTATGCAATGTACGCATCTCGTAACAAGTATCTACACTTGCTCTAGTGCATATAACATGAACATGAATTGTGGTTGGCACCATCAGCGTTTGTGCCGAACTTCGCTTAAGCAACCAATTACTTAGACCCCATTTGAAACTTGTTAACGGTACTTATCACCATACATACATAAGTACCTTGAAAATAAGTTAGAGGCCAACTTACAATGATTGAAGTGTGACGTAAACTAACGCAAATTAACGTGAATTGAAATGAGATATTTCTAAGAGTTAGAAACTCCTATTTTTTAAACTTAGAAATATAGGTGTAACCGGTCCGGTTTTGGCAAAATTTAGAACCAAACCGGTCTGTACTGGTTTTACATTTTCAAAAATTGATTCCGCACCAGTTACCCCATAAACTGGTACTTCCGGTTCTACCGGTTCCGGTTTGGTTTTCTGGTTTTAATATATTATATTATATAGTATATAATATATATAATACTATATTAAGTATGTAATACTAAAGTGATAATATATTGTAGTATATTATAATATATATTATAATTGTATTATAGACTATAGTGATATATTATATTATAGACTATAATGATATATTATAATATATAATATAGTGAGATATTATAGTATATTATAATATATAGTGATATAGTATTAGTATAACTATTAATACGCACTATATAGTATTAATATAACTATTAATACAATAGACTATAGTGATATAAGATTATTAAATTTAATATTATATTAATTAGCAATTTATCATATAATACAAAACTATTATATATATAATTATATATTATATATAAAAATTATATAAAATATAAAAACTTATAATATATATATGAACCGGTCTAGTTCAGTTCGATCCGGTTTTAGAAAAAGAAAAATCAAAACCGGATTGATTTTGACTGGTTTTAAGAAAAATAAAACTGATACCCGATCGAACCAAATTCAATACCAGACTAAACCCACCGGTTCGGTTTAGTCCGGTCTAGTTTACTGGTTCACCGATTTTTTTTACACCCTTACTTAGAAATATAAAATTACTGACTCAAAGTAAAATAACTATTTTACATCTCTATTTGTGAGAAAATGACAATTTTACCCGTAATTAAGGATTTCACATCTCAACTCTAAAACTCACCAAGATTTATATTCTTCATGTAAATTTTGTCCTAAATCTAAATATCAAATTAGAAAAATTTAAAATACAACATAACTATAAAAGCCAAGCATTGGCCGAAACTTACAAATACTAAAATCCTTGATTTTTGTTACAATTTCTTTCAGACTTTAACTTTCATGCTAAAACCGAATCATGTAACATACAAAAATCATATCCTATGTTTTAATATCATGCCAGGACATTAACAAAACACATACCATAAAAACCACAATTTCCTTCATGCCAAAACATCAAGTACTTTGACCATAAAGAACAACCCTTGATATTCTTAGTATATCATTTTTCAAATAAACTCCAAGAACTCCAAAAGTTCAAGAACTCCAAAAGTTTAAAAACATACTATTAACATGTTCATAAGTCAATCCTAAGAAATAGCATGCTTGAACAAACAAGTCAAGAATCACAAAAATCACAAAATATCAACCAACATAATCGATTTGCACATTTACTTCAAAATCGAGTACTACATGTTTTAGTTTTTGATCAAGCCACTAGATCTGAATTCTCTATGAATTAAACAATCAATAAAAAATATCATATGTTTCATATGCAAGTCCAAAAATTGAAAGTATTAAACTCAAGATCACATGGTAAAAATTGCATAGAAACACAATACAGTTCATGAGCCTCAAGTTTGCGTTCCAACTTGATCTTAACGTGCATAAAAATTCATTTCCTCATGATCACAACCATCAATCTTTAAAGTAACCTCCTAACACATGGATAAAAGTACTAAGAACAACATATGTGAATATCAAGACCATAGGACATGCTTCCATAACAAAATATCCAAGCTTTCTCAAAATATAAACTATTTTTACACCTCGGGTTTCCAAGTTCCTAGATTCATACAAAACACCTGCTAAAAACTTTCAACATGTAACAAATCCACATCAAAATTGCATTTTAACATGTTCAATTTAAACCATAAAAGATTGGACCAAGATCTTTCCAGGAACTTCATAAAATAAATAAAAAACTCACACACTATCCAGATTATTGCCCAGTACGATATTTGCATGCTTAAATAGACTTTTTACTAACTAAAAATCACACAAAATATATCAATTGAAACTAAACACAAAGAGGAACAACTTATGTGAATACAATTTTGTGAGAATTTAAAAAGACTCTGAAAAATTCAAGCAGGAAAGGCCAAAAAAGCTATCTAAAGTCTCACCTTGAGTTCTCTGCAAGAAAGTGAACAAAAGTGACAAAAGTCTAAGAGACAAGCTATGGACGACTCATATATTTCTGGAGGGATTGAAAGGGGATGTGAGGGTGACCATTTGGTGATGTGTTGTTAGCCAAAACCATGGATTGCAACACATGATTTTCTACCTTGGAGTTGCTGTGAGATGGGGTGGTGGTGAGGTGGCTAATTGCCCTCCCATTAACCACTATTTGGGGCTAACATGAGCAGTGCAAGTACACTCATGGCTGTGGAAAAATGTACTCAAGAATTCTTGCATATGTGGAGCTTTTTGGTGGGCCTCAATGGACCTAAACCAATTGGGTCTCATTTGGGGTTTTAATAGGATTTGGTCTGAGGTGTCGATTTCTAACAAGTCCAAATTTAATTTTTCTTAGCCAAATGAAAATACTATGTTATAAAAGACTAGATAAGGGTGTAATGACATGAATTCGAATCGCTAATAGCATTTTTAAGTGATATAATCAAGTGATTAAATACCAGGTTAAAACATGCCACATTTAGGGTTTGGGATAACCATGAAACCGTTTAGGGTTTGGGGTTTCAATTTAATAAAAAAATATTTAGAATTTCACTAGGGTTGAAACACTCTTTGGATTGGCAGAAAAATGAATGGTTGGATGGAATAGTGTTTGGCTTAGGTGGTATGATTAAAAAACTTGATTTTTTTCTTCATTTCCTTCACATTTACATCTCGTGGTTTCTCTTAGTACCAAGTATCCTAAACTATTTACCAAGTGTGGCTAAGATTTTACCATGTGTCCAAATAACACTTCTCTAGACTAATTTGGACAATCCACACTGTGATTTGGAAATGACTGAACTATGTGCTAACACTAGTGTCACTATTCACCCATAAATGAGGAAAATAATTGCGTCGTAAAATCCTAAGTATTCACTTGAAACTAATGGCGCAAACTATTTCTCGATCCTATACTCCCAAGTACCTCAAATAAATAAAATTGCATTTTTGTCACCAAAGTGGGTAAGAACTAAATAAGCTGACAGACTAAAACTATGTGATTGCTTGATTCGTGAGACCTTTCGGGGTTCTCACAACATTCCTAAAGCTTAAAAAAATGCATCCACTGAATTTCTAGTGGTCTATTACAACTAGCTACGACAAGCCATACACAATTTGTTGTCTGGCTAAATGATACATTTGCAAAATGTTACAAATACAATTAATGAAGACAGTCCTCCATTGCTATTCCTTGGGTGGGTTTAGGCCTTCTTCCCCAAGTACTTCGCCTGGGGTTAACTTTGAATCAAAGTCTGTGGTTCTGATAAACGAAACTCTATGTAGGTTAAACAGCTATTACAAGACTGCTAATGAGAGACAATGCACTTGACGATGTAATTCATAGATTCATGTAAAAACCTATGAAAACATGTACTTATGCGTGCCAAGGAATCACGCTCTGAGTAAAATACACATATATAACCATGGTGAGGAATCATCCTCTGAGAAATTACCCTCCTTGCAAAACCCAAGTGTGTGTGTGTGTGTGTATATATATTGCCGATGCGAGGAAAATCACACCCTCTCAATCATGTAAAACCCATCATATCAAATCGTTTAGATTCTCATCCAAGTAGAGGAAATCACTTCACCGTTTGGCTCGAGTAATCACTCCCACCTAACCAACATATAAGCTAATTTGCCTGTTTCAAATCTCCCAATACACACACCGAAGTATACATGTTGCATCGGGGACACATTCGACCAGGCCAGCCAACTTGAAGACACCACAAATTATATGCCCAAGGAATCTCTTGACCTGTTTATCAAATAAGGCCAATATGAAAATGTTCCACACTAATCATCACAGGAAAATACTCTATACCCGTATGAAACTCATGGTAACGTCTCATCGGAATGGTTCAAGGAATCCTCAACCCGTCCATAATAATTGAGTCAGGGGGAATATTTTCTACCCGTATGAAACTCGTAGTAACGTGTCATAGAAATGGTACAGAAAATCCACAACCCGTCCATAATGATTGCCTCACGGTAAGACTCACAGACACTCGAAATCAAGACATCACCAATCTGAACCATTTAAACATCAAGATCTCAAAGTCACAATGTGAAAATATTGTGCAACCCCATACTCCGCTTAGGTTTGGATAGTGTCTAAAGTGTTAGGACATGCAATAAAAGGTTACACACCCCTTGTATATGACAGTTAACATATAATGCATCTAACATGTTTCTAACAGTATGCAATAATTGCAATAGAATAATTGAACTAGTAATGGTTTAAGCAATTTGATATGGTTCCAGAACAAGTACTATTAAATCCAAAATAAAAGGTTTGATCATTCTTACCTAAGTTAGGGTCCACAAACCTTGACCCTTCATAAAAGCCTCCAAAACATTGTTATTCATAATCTCGAAGTTTCATTTGTCCTTCTTTTTCACAATCTTCTAGATATCCTTAAAGAGTTTTAGAACATCACATATAAACTTTTTATCTTTCTTGAGCCGATCTACTAGTGAAGGGTCTGTAGATCTCTTGGGACTCTTTGGGCTTTCCTTAACTATTACGGGCTCATTGCACTTACGCTTCCCCATCCAACTCATGGTTTTCTATATCTATCGCAACTTCTACTATTCTGGGAAGAATGATAGTGGAGACAACCATAGTGAGAGATGCATGAGCATGAATGTGCAAGTTTCTCAAAGCATGTTTTGTCCCATCTAGATTCCTTTTTCGAAAATACTGAACTCATAACATATAACAATTTCCCATTTCTTTTTAATCACTTATACTCTTATTCCATATAACAATATATGGATATCTCATGACTACCCCTACGAACTGTGAGCTCATTGCTAGCTAAAATACCACATCACCAACCCTTTGACCATGTGTGAATACATCATTATAAAGATGCTTAGGCAGATCAATATGACTTCACTATGAGATTACATAAGACTGTTCACAATGCCTTCATCATATTGACAATGTGTTTCACCTACTAGTATTAGACACTGCTACTTCAATCCAAAATTCTTTAAAAGGAATCCATTCAAAATCCATTGATTATACTTCTTCAACCTAGGAGAGTTCAACTAGGATATTCCCCCACCCTAGCATTGGGGTCGTGTGAAAACATTTTTTACGGAAAACTTGAAACATGTGACATGTAAACTTTTCATGAAATAACTTGGGATCATAGTATATAACCATACTCAATGTTCAATGAATGCGACATGTGAACAACTTGAAATATTCAGAACATTCGGATGCATACACATAGGCATAACACATGAAGATTCAACATGGCATTTAAAAATTCATACTATGATTGAGTATGTCATTTAAACTAAAACCCAAACAAACATAAAATTGGACATGTCATGGCAACCAATCATACAATGTAATAGATATTCAAGCATACAATATAACCATTAAGGATTTGCAATCATCAATTGATACAAGCAACATATATGCATAGTTTATACAAAAACATAAGTATATTATCCAAGAGTAAGTTAGATGCTAACTTATAAAGCTCTGAATGTAATAAGAATGCCAACGATCAATCAAGTTGAAAGTTGAAAGTGTATGATCTAAATATTAGATTCTTAAAGGAAAAATCTAAACTCTAGACATGTAACCCATGTACTACAAGGGGGATTAAAAGTCCTTATCCTAATTCAGTTTTAGGGGCCATTCGACCATCCAAATCTCCTTTCTTGTTCTTGATTTTGTGTTTGGTTCACATACGTACATACACATGGCAAGAGTTCCTAGTGAAGCCGAATGACAGTAAACCTATCACCAAGCTTCACATTTGAAGTGGACAAACCCTAATTGCCGAATGTTAAAAAAAACATACTTGTGTGTGTGAAACCATAATAGCTGAATGTACCAGGACTATATATGTCATTCTAGGTCGTGTATCCTCTTTGTGTAACTCAAGTAAAATATTCCATGAGAACCCTAGTGATAGTCGAGTGTCACTCAAATATTCATAAGAGCTTTACTCCAAACCATTTTTCTTCAATGGTTCAGGTTCTAAGAAACCCTAGAGGCAAGACCATACTCAAATCGACTTCAAGCATGGCTCACCCTTTTTTGACCGAAAGCATCATTTTCCTTCCTTTTCCTTCTATGCCTTTTATACACAAGAATTCACCAAATACTTCTTACTCTCACAACCCGAGACCTCTAGACTTCTCCCCTTTGCATTTTTGTGATGTGAACTAGAAGGAGTAGGGTTTGTGTTTCCTTACCGTGCTAGACTCCACAAGGTGCTCTTTGAATCCTTCAATTGATTGTATGAAAAAGGTGTTTGGAAAGAAAGAAAATGGAGTTGGCTTCTTAAGGTGGGCGAGAAGGAAAGGGGAGAGAATGAGAGAAAAGTTTGATAAAGAGACAAAATGAATTTTTAGCTTCCTCTAGAGTATAACTTGTCGGCCACTTAGGGTCATGGTTTAAATACCCTTACCATTTCCCATGCTTCTCTCTCTTACGATTGATTGTTCTTCTAATGACTAAAAATACATTGACCATCCTCATGCATTTCCCCATGCATGGATGCAAAGTGTCCTCTTCTTGTTGTGGCCGAGTATTCCTTCATGTCCCTCATAATTGATTTCTCTTGAAACCCTAAGGGACACCCTTGCATAAGTGCCAAGTGGCACCATGTATGCCAAAACCGAACACCAATTCTTCTCTTCGTCATCATTTGCTTCATGGGAACACTAAGAGATATATATGCATGGATGCCAAGTGGCATCCTCTTGCCAAAGCTGAACAACTGTCCCTTTCGCCCTTATCACTGAGTACCATGGAAATCTAAGAGATTTCCTTATGCATGGGTACCAAGTGGCGTTTCTCCTTGGCCAACCTGAACACTCCTTTATCTTTATCCCATGATTGATCTTCTAGAAATCCTAAAAAACCTTGCATGCAGGCCAAGTGGCATTACCCTCGCCAAAACCAAGATCCTCTCATCATTGCTTGCTTTGGAAACACTAAGGGTCACTTAATTTTCAATGCATGATGACACTTGTCACAACTCCTCTCTTTCTTTGTGATTTTTGAAACTATAAAAGGCTCTAGCCGAAAATGCCCTTTCTCTCTCCCTTTTCCCTCCCTGTTTCTGTTTTAAAATTCAAGGGGCTATGGCATTTAGTGGCGAGTTCTTAGGCTAAACCTAGCATGCACTCCTTGTCTACTCATGATTGATATCATTGAAACCCTAGGGAACACGTTGAATGAATGCCAAGTGTCTCCCTTAGGTTAAAGGCTCAAAATCTCGTGGACCTAAAGCCTCCATGGGCTTAAGCAGCCACCTTCTTCCTAATGTAGGCTAAATAAGCCTCTTTCCAAACAAGAATCTAACTATAAAGGCCCTAGGTCCAATAGCTCTATATTCACTAGGCTCAATAAAGACTTAATGTAACCTCTATGTCTTAGCCCTAGGTTGGAGTGACACATCCTCTCCCCCTTAAGAAGAGATTTCATCTTTGAAATCCACATCATGTCGAATAAATGAAAGAACTAAAACTAAAGGCGAATTAACTCACTTGAAGGACAATGTCCACTAGCTGTGGTTGTATCCTCTGATGAGGAAGGTGGTGGTACCTCTTCCTCTTTTTATGTCACCGAATCTTGTGAGACGTAGAAGATTGCATCAACGTCGGGATCGTAGGACATATTTGTCCTTAACTCATTCAACTTATGCTGTATAGTAGCTTCGTCGTCTTCTACTAGTTGACCTTCTTCATGAACACATAGGCAATCAAACAAAGAATTGAATGTCCAGAATGACACATGCCCTCTAGCTCAAACTTCAGCGGCACGACTTGATTTTGTGTCCCTTCTAATACCTAGTACATGCAAACTCATGGCATCCTTCCAAACAAGTGGGTCATGTGGAGGTTAACGCTCCTCGTGCAGCAACGATCGCCATAAGAAAAGGTTTCCTCTAAGATATGCATCCATCATATGCGTACCATGATGCTCAAACTTTCTCATGTATTGCGAATGGGCTGCGATCATCCAATCTCGCCTCTCTTGCCTAATTCTCTACCTATGTTCTCGCATACTTTTAATTCTGGCTACTGATAAAACAGACATACGCGCAATAGTTCTAGTTCGTGTCATATCTTATTACCAAGGGTACATTCGTAATATAACAGAAAACAACAACAAGAGTCACAATCAAATCAAACACTTTTATTGCTTTGCGATCCAAATACAATCGGAAGGTAAGTTACAGAGTTTCAACCAGACACAACCAAAATGCCTATATTTCTCCAAGATACAAACAGGTGAGGGTATCTAGCTCTCGACGACTATTCTCTTTCCGATGTGGCTTCTTGGAAATTTGGATTGTCCCAAAGTACCTTGACCAGGGGTATCTTTCAATTCCTCAATTCTTGATCTTTCCAATTGACGATTTGCACTGGCCATTCTTCATAGGGTATGTTAGGTTGAAGCTGAACTTGACTTGGGTCAACCACAACCAGTTGTTGATCTCCAAAACTTTTCTTTAAGGAAGATACATGGAACACATCATGTATCCCTTGAAGTCCCATGGGTAGGTTTAGCCGATAAGGTACTGGCCCAATTTTTTCCACGATCTCGTAGGGTCCTACGTACTGTGATGACCCGAGTTTGTCTAAGCATGACCCATAGAATTCATTCTTAGTCGTCATGGCCTTTTAAGAGCTTAGTTACTTTTGGAAGGACTTAGAGTCTTTGATTTAGTGAATTGAACCCAAGAGGGGATGATCCTAGATTTGCTTTCTAATTTTTGACCCTATTTAGAAACTTAGGCCCAATGGTTTTAGGCCCATGGCCCAAACCTTAGTTACTAGTGCCATGTGTCATGCATGTGTTGCACTATGAATTTGGTTTTGATAGTTGGCTAATAGGGAGAG